>NW_010273119.1:0-33321 GCF_000690775.1 Eurypyga helias | reverse complement strand
GCCGGAGTTAAACCACGACACTAAGCAGATGTCTCTCTAACCTCTGTAGCTCTGAATGCACTGTAACCCCTTTAACCTGTTTGCCCAATCCTATCTATCACATTTATTCATGGCTTTTCTGTGACACAGTACAAGTAGTGGCTGTCACAGTAACTGCTGCAGTTGTGAACAAGCAGCCATGCAGCTGTGACTATACCACACAAGGACAGGTAGGGACAGCACAGGTAGCTCTGTGAGGGACTCGAGTCATGCTCTCCCTACAGTCGAGATACCACCTTTCTAGCTACACCTCTTTCTAGCTACGCTCTTTTTGGGGTAATCTTTGCAGCATGCTTTCTGGAGGTCAAAGCATTAGATGCTGTCAGCAAGGGTCACGTATGTTTTCCTTTTGTAATGACTAGATAGAAAGTTGTTAGCTTTCTGCTGGCAGCGGAGGTGGTTTGAGTACATTGTCTGCAGGCTAATGGGCACAGCACTTTGGGACCTCTCAGTAGGTCAGCTGTGAAAAGTCAGACTTACTAAGGAGCGTGAAGAAGTACATTTCTCTTACACTTGGAATCTAGCTGTTGACATCCATGTTCTCTATTGAATCATGAATCAAGCTAGTCCTGGCCTGACAGTCCCGGTCAGTAAATATCTTCTGAAGAAGGAGAGGTCAGTGTGAGGCAGACATATGTTGTGAATTTTCCCTTCTCTTCCTGGGAAACTGTTTTCTGTACTACCTGTGGAATTCTCGTCCCTTGCATGCCTACTTTCATAATTTGGAGCAATCATAGCTCCCTCAGTGTTCCTGATTCGACTGTTTGTTGTCACCTGCTGAAGGAACTGGGTGAGCAGGGGCTTTCCTATAATAGTATAGGCTGGAAGAACAGACAAGGACTCCCTGTATCCATCTGTGCCATCTCCTTGACTTGCTGCTAGAATTAAATTATTCCTCACCATTCTAAAGTGGGTCTTCCTTTTTCACTTCATTTTCCTTAGTAGCCCAATGATCTCCATGAAGAAATAAAGCAAGCCTCAGCTCTTTGCTCTCCTCTAGCAGTCCACGGGGGCCACAGAGAAAGAGGAAAATATTTTAGAAGAGAAAAAAGCTGGGAAGGATAGGCATGGGATGGGGTTGTGGGACTGGGAGGACAGAAATCTTTTTCTGTTAGCAGAGTATACTCATGCAAGGGTTTCAAGGCAACTCTTTTGCACATGCCTGCTCTACATGATATGTTAAAGTTTTTATCAGGATTTCCCCACTTTTGGATTTCTTAACAATTTAGGTACAGCCAGTTATAACAGGTACTTCTTTTCATTTGTTGGCTTGCAATAGAGAAACTGTCAAATTAAAACAAATTCTTGGTTGTTGATTTTTTTTTAATTAATTAATTTTAAATAATTTAGAATTAATTCATTAGAGTGCTCTTTCAAAAGTATAATAAAAGAGGCAAACTATTAGTGGCAAAGAAAATAAAGGTATTACACAGGTAAGACTGAAACAACTACTTCAGTACAATCTGAATTTATCAGTCCTAGAAAATAACGGTAGTGAACTCTTATTTTAATAATGAAAGGTCAAGACCAGTGGTGTTTTATAGAAGTTGTTCAGTGTGATAATGCTTAAGAACAAGCATGAAAACCTCTAAAGAAAGGACTATGACAGCTTAATAAATTAAAGTATATTTTTGGATAAAAGAAGCTAGCTGAAGAACTGGGTGGCCAGTTGCCACTGCTTTGGTATATTTCCATCCTACTTGTGGCTTTATAGTGTGTTAGGATGTAACAGTGGTGATTTATCTTTTGTTGTGCAAGCTGACTGGCAATTTGATTGCATTAAGATGTTTTAATTGTTTGCCCAACAGAATAAAAGACAAATTTAAAATCATAAGGGAGTAGCAGATATGTCTGAAATTAGATTGCTTTCACTTCCACAATCTCTGACCCGCTGTCTTGTGAGGTGAAGCAATTGGACAGATGCTAATGTAAAAGTGAGGGAATGGAAAAGAGTAATATCACACATATCTATTAAATTATTGAAGATTACGATTACTGTTTCAATGGATTTTTCTCATGTTAATATCATGTTTCAACTCTTGAGCTCAACATTGTGCAATAAGTCTTATACAATCACCCGTATTTTAAAATTAATCTATTGAACTTGGAGGATGTGTTGGTTCTTTTTAATTCAGCATAAGATATCTCTTCTTTTTTATACTGTTCACTACTATATTTCTTTCTTAAGTTATGCATTTGGATTTCAGATCTGAAGAACCCCATTATAAGTGAATTAATACATAGTAGAAGTACTATTCATATCTTCTAGTGTACTACGCACTTTCTTTCTGATTATTCCAGTTGTATAGCTTGTGAAAAATTACTCCAGAGGTGTATATTCAGAGATTGGCTAAGCAAAGCACCCAAGAGGAACTCTTGAACTAAGAGGAAAAAATAAAGAGAGGCAATATGTCAAGGAGTGACTGTGCAAGGTGGCTGAGAAAAGAAATTAAAGGAAGAGAGGTTGCTGGGGTTTGATAAGAAGCCCAGGAGCCAGCCTTGGGAACCAGTGATAATACAGGAGATGAGTTGGAGTGCGTGAAAGTGATGATCATGTGGAGACCGAGAAATGCTTCAAAGAACTTTTGTCCTAGGACACAGGTGCAATTCCTTCCTTTTTTCCAAAGAAATATGGAAGGCTGAGATGGTTGGGTCTGGGACAGAGATCCCAGAAGAAACTTAACCTCGATGTCTGTTCTTGAGACAGAAAAGATGGCAAGGCATCAGAATGTAATGCCATCAAACTGAGTCTTCCTGTAAATCTTGTGTATCATGCTTTTTCTGCGAATGACCAAGTACACCCAGAAAATATCCACTAAATAACCCAAACCTGTCAGTCCTAAAATCAGCATTTCTTGCAGTACTTCAGAGAAATTGGGTAGCTTGTACACATGCCTCAGGCAGCCCTGCAAAGTCATAATTGCAGGGTAAGGGTGATGTAATTTTTATGAGAGTTAAAATATTCATAGATAGCAGCTGAGCTAGCCAGAGATAGAAAACTGCTTTCAACTAGAAAACCTGCTAGATAGACAGGTTGAAAGCTCAGACCTCCATATTGTGTCAGCATGCACGCCATCCACAGATGTTGGCATCATTCCTGCACATACAGGTGGCTACAACAAAGCTTCTAATTTGCTGACGGGCCTTTCTGTCTGACGTCAGAGTCCTTCTGCTGTTCTATGTGTTGAACTGATTTAATAACGTCTTCGTATCAAGCCTAGCAGTTTGTGTGCTTTATGGACTTCCAGTGGATGTGCCAGGAAATTTACCAATCACATTTGTGTTGAACTTTTCATCATTAGTTTAGTGCTGTCGTGTGGAAGAAGCAAATTCTGGATGGTGGGATATGGCACAAAATCTTTTGTTTCTCTTTGATTTTAAGCAAGACAAATATTTTTGCTTTTAAACTAACTATTCATGATATTTTTGCCTTTTGTACATGTCATTAACCATAAAAGTTTTCATTGTTTTGCAAGTAATTCAGTTTATGAGCTTGAAAATTCCTACAGTTTTGGTGTGGGCCCTCATGTCATTGTACTGCTGCAAACATTCTAACTCAAGCGCTTACTCTCAACATGATGTTCTTTTTTTGAGTATCAATTTCTGGTAGGTAGTTATATTGTTGTTGGTTAATTGGATAGCATTAGAAACAATCTGGGACAGAAATGGATCTCAGTGATGCGTTGGCATTTTAGAAAGAAAACGCAGACATAAGTCCAGTTCCTTGCTGTGGCATAAATTCAAATAGCTGGTTTTGTCTGTTCTTTGGCAGTACAAATAAGGAGGAATTCAGGAAGCAACACCTGTGCATTTAAGGGGATTAAAGTCCTTCTGGTATGATACTACATAAATAAATCAATGTTTGCTAGTGGCTAACATTTTTATTCTTCTCTTGTTGTGCTCTGCCAAAGATATAGCTCGCTAGCTGCTGGTGGCAGTTTTTTGGGGGGCTGCCTTGGGGTGGTGTGGGTTTTTTTTCAAGTGAATTTAAAAAAAAAATTAGAATTCTGTCAGAAAGTCTAATTTTATAGATTGGTGGATAAGATAAATTATTTTTGTTACTTTTTTTCTGTAAAACGTAAGAAACGGGACTTTGCTAAGACTAAGCCATTCCTCAATGTCACACAGTATTAGGGACCTCAAATGTGCTCTCTAAATCAGTTGCATGGGCTAAACCACCTTTCTGTCATGGGACACCAGTTCAGTCCTCTCCTACATCCTTGTTTGCCTAAAAATATTTCTATAGAAATTATTTTTGTTACTTTTTTTCTGTAAAACGTAAGAAACGGGACTTTGCTAAGACTAAGCCATTCCTCAATGTCACACAGTATTAGGGACCTCAAATGTGCTCTCTAAATCAGTTGCATGGGCTAAACCACCTTTCTGTCATGGGACACCAGTTCAGTCCTCTCCTACATCCTTGTTTGCCTAAAAATATTTCTATAGACTGATGCATCCATGTTTTCCTGAATAACCTCTAAGGAGACTGAGGAAAACAGCTGTACTGATAATATTGCACTGTATTACCGGGATAAAGTGCTCCTAAATGAAACCATGCAAGGACAGTTTAAACATCTCTTTTGTCATGATTTTAATTAATTGGGTTGCTCTCAATGTTGTGATATTGTCTTCAGAATAAATGGTATTAAGCCAATGTATATCAAATAAGGTAATTACTGAGAGGAGTTTGAAATTGAATAGACAGTTCATGTATGATTAAACCCAAATATTCTACTATATTTATTTGTTAGACATTAGTGTTATATTGGGTTTTTGTGTATTTCCTTTCATTAGTATGACCTAATTTATCATTCATGTATAGTGTCAAGCATTTAAAGACGTATTTGAAAAACTTTGAAATGTTATATGATTAACTTTAGCCTTTTTGTTTCTAAATTCCAAATGAAAGGTATGTTTAAGTAAATAGGAGGAGAGGGAAGGTGCTTCAGGTAATTTCAGCACAGAAACATGTAAGTCTTGCAAAAGCTGGTTTGAATTGTTTTAGTGTTTAGAATAACCAGCGTCCTCTGAAACAAAACCTAAAGTGTCAATTTTGCATTGAAAGTGATGAAAATATACCATCTAACATTTTTTTTAAAAAGCATTTAAGTGTAGCCAGGCTTTATCATATCATAACAGAAAGGTGGACTATCCCTGTGACTGACTGAAAAAACTACTGGTGGATAGCCCTGTGTCAAATGAATTGTCCCCTACTTTAAGACTAGGTATTTTTCAAGGGAGTTTTTTCTGATTACTCTGTTGAATATAAATTGCAAAAAAACCTTCAAGCTAGAGATACTTATCTCAGTTTTCAAAGCATGTATTCAGTGCTCATGAAAGTCACTGGAATAGCAACTCTATAGGCTTTTTTGCAAAATCTCATTTAGAACAGAATCCAACCTTTCAAACGTTTCCTCTTTGTTCTGCCTTTGTTCTTTGTAAATAAAGTTGAAGGAAAGGCTAAAAGATGAGAATAGCATTTTCTCATTCCTGCCCAATTATTGGCTTTTCTGCCAACTGCAAACTGACTGGCTGTAGGTAAGAATATGTGCAGTATGAAGGTAGGGATGCATGTACATAACTGACTCAACAAACAACTTCGTTAAGGTCCTGGTCACCAAATTTCTATTAGTCACTGTCATCTAGATTTGTACGGATGCTTCAGCTGGAAAATTTGCCAATCTCTAGTTCCTGGAAGAATACTTTGCTTAAAAGCAGCAAGTACTTCCAGCTCAAAAGCATACTCACTGGAGACGTTTTACTCAGAGACAGATGGAAAATATAGGAAGTTGCAGCAGAGCAAATGTTAAGCCCATGGTGCAGAATGATAACATACAATCAATTATATATATGTCTTTTAAAGGCCATTTCTGATGTGTCTCTTGTATCTGTAAAGCTGCTGTTGCAATTACACGCCTTAAGAAAGCAGAAATTAAGAAGATTACTCTATTAGAGACAGCTGCTTTGGTCTGGTTTGTTTACTGAGGGCAATTCACTGACTTGGACTCGTCTTTTCAGTTTAGCTATCAGTGAATGGCTCAAAAGCCATTGCTGTAGAGTAAGAGGCATCTTGTACTTTTAAGTAAAACCGACGTTACAAGAGTAGGAGGCTTTCTTGGAGATTACATTTGTTTCTCATACTTTCTGCCTTGCTCTATGGTAACGTTCCTTGGCTGAGTTTTTATTGAGAGAAAGGGCATGTGCATTCACACATGCCTGTTTATGGGGCAGCTGCAGTGTTCTCTGTTTTTCTTTGAATTTCCATAATGTTTTGTGTGTGTAAACTGACAGTAAGATCTATTTCTGGAAGAAATCATAGTTGAATTATGTAATACTTTGATGTATAGTGCTCTTTAAAAAGAAGTTGTGGACTTTAGCTTCAAAATAAGAAAGAAATATAAATACTTAACTCTTCTGCCCATGTGCCCATGCAGATGGATGTATGCTGTATTTCTTATGAAGATGGAAAAACGGTATTTGAAAGAAAAGAAGGAGAAGTCATTAAAAAAAGCGGAATAAATATCTTCTACTTCATTCCCTGGATTGTTACTTTGATTCACCTCTCTTTGGTGGTGGTGTTCAAGCCACTGCATATGTACTGCTGTTGCTATTCTGATCAGGCCTAGAGGTTTATTTCTGGGCATATAAATGGACAGCCTTCAAAACCCAAAATAAGTTATTCAGTGTTTAGTCAATGGGTTAAATGAGAATGTTTCTAACAGTGAAAAGGATACAGAAACGCTACAGTTGTCACTGTAGGACATAGTCCATTTATTTGTATTTATTTGTATCTTTGCATGTGTGTAACCATTTTAAGTGTGTGTGTATTTGCATACACTTTAGCAAAGAGCAACTAGCATGTGTCAGTGTTTCAACACATAGCAATGTATGTTTTGTAGGAATACATAACTTTATGCTAGAGGAGGGGACCACCTTATTAGTATCAAAGTATGTGCTAATCAGCTTACTAGTCACAGAACTTACCCTTCCAGTAGTTTAAGCAGGTACAGGGTCAAAGGTTTTCCTGTGAGATTCACTGTCTTTCTCTACTGGCAATAGGCTTAAAAATACTGGCACTTTGATGTAATTAGTCCATCAAAAAAAACCAAACACCACCAGTAAGGTCTTCAGATATACTTTTATATTCCTGGGACTTAAGACTCAGGAATGTCCAAAGGAAATTTATTCAACCTAACTGCAGGAAATATCCATTCTTCCCTCAGTCTGATGGATAAATTTTCCTAAGGTGCCTCTGGGAGCTCCTCTAGATTCCCCTCCAGCATATTGATTGCATTAACTGATCTTGCTTAATGTAGTGGTACCAGTGCTTTTTCACGTGATCTCTCACAATAAAGTTCACAGCTGCGAAGGATGTATCTTGCAAGATGAGGCTTTCTATTAGCGCTAGATAAGTTATAGAAATCCGGAAAAATTCATTTTCGTCTTAGGCTAGTTGTACCTGCAGTGAAGTGGAGGATGTCTTTCTAATTTTTACAGGACTAGGAAACACAGTTGTGCCTAATACTTGTCTCAGAAGTCCCATTTATGTGTAATCCCTTTTTTTCTGATCAGGCAGTCTGGCACATACAAGCACTTTGTGTCTATCCACCCACACTTTGTCCTTTCTGTCTTTACCTGAAATACTCCACTCTGGGGCTGAGTAATACAAGATCGATGAACAAATAATATGCGACAAGTGGGAGAATATACTGCTGAGTAAATTAGTTGGTTGCTGCTGCTTCCAAATGCCTGAGCCTTTAGCTAGACCAACTCATAAAACAAGAGATTTTCAGTTTTGTTTTAACACTTCCCAGCCCTTTATGTTAAACTATATGTACTCTCATTCAAGATAAATTATGCTGTGGTAAAATAGTTTTGTTCCATTGAAGGAGAAAAATGGGACACCTATTACCAGTGTGTTATTAAAAATAAACCACACACCTGGCTTTTTCTGTAACTGTTCAGTTTTCACCATGTACACAGTACTCCTCAGCATAAAACATATGTGTACATTTTTGAAGGTTTAAAACACATTTTTTTATTTTCCTGGCAATTAGAATAGGTTGAAAGATCCCATGGCATTAGATAGATTCTGAATATGAAATGAGATTTATCTCTGCCTAAGGCATGTGCCACTTGTCTTTAGGCAGGGTGCAATGCCCTAGAGTATCAAGCAAGAAAAATATGGCCATTCCTGTTAATAGTCGTTATTACAGCGTACAAAAATAATTTCTCTCTACACCTCAGCTAGGCAGGTGGATAACAAAGTTATCTTTTGCTATCATCAGTGACAATAAAAACATATTTGCTACCCTGTGATCTTTATTCAGTTGCTTTCCTGGTGCTGTAGGTACAGAAGTTTGTTTTTCACCACAGAAGAAGGAGGCCTTTGTTGTTCAGTTCAGGATAGGCTTTGCTATGTGTTGGGTTCACGTGGTGAAAACCATGGCCTTTTTTGAGCCTTTTAACTGGCGTGTCTAGTGCAATTAGAAGTGGAAATAGGAAGTAGAAGGGAGGTTAGGGCTCTGAGGTGACAAAGGGAAGGATGGTTTGGTTCAATGAAAAAAGTGAAAATAAGACAGTTTCAAGGCTAAGAAAGAAAGAGACGAGTGTTAAGCAAGGCAGTGAGGAACAGATTTCTTCAATCAAAATGGAAAATGGGCATGGATGAGAGGAGATGTCAGAGGAAGATATGAGATAATTTATAACCTCGGTGATACAGAGTATTCTGCATATTCCATTATTGAAAACAGCTTCCCAAATTACTCTGGAGAATTCCTGACCTTCCATCTCCTTCCTCTCCCTACTCTTTATCTCTTCTCAAGTAATTCTAACATCTTAGCTGTTTTCTTAGCTGTTTTCTTAGACCTCCTTCTTTCAGAATATTCCAGCATTTTCTAACTTTTTTAGTGCCTCTTTAAAGAAGAAAACCCTTGGGCAAATACCCTGTAGCAGCTAGACCAGTTGTCTTAAGATACTGTGAAGACCCAGCAAAAAACCCTTAATTTCTTCTTTGTAGAATATGCCTTCCCAGGGTATAAAGGAGGTCAAAAGAAATTCTCTACAGGAGGTTAAAATTCTGCTTTCGGTTTACCTGTGCAGTCCCGGTTATTACAGCTGCTTTTTGCATGTTGCTCTGAAAGGAAAATTTGTCCCTGTAATACTGAAGCTAGGGAGAGAGTAGAATTAAGACTTTGCCTAATTAGTGTTACCTTTTTTGAAGGTCTATTTTAAGCTGTCTTCCTTCAGCCTGAACCATTTGATAGTTTCCCAAAATGTAACATAATCATATCTGATTGCTTGTTGGAATCTGCAATTAACTTAGGTGCAAGGATATTAACAGTATTTGCCAGGTGCTGCATAATTTACCAGGAGCTGCTTGTGCCACATATATGGGAAGTGTATTGCCTGTTTAAATATATTGGCCAGAATATTTCAACCTTACGATTGTCTAATTTGTATTGCTTTCTTTCATTTCAGTCCCCAGGATGACTCAGATATGAAATACTATGCAATTATATTCTCTATACTACCAAACCGTCCCTTGTAATTATGTCACATTGTAGTTGTTATTTTGAAAGATTCCAAACTACCTATCCAGAAAGTTATTTTGGGGATGCAATCAGTTGCTAGGATGAAGCTAAAATAATTCAAGTAATTATTTAGCTTTTTATTCAAAATCATGTCTAGCCACTCATTGAAAAAGCAGTTCTCATCTTAGAAGACCTCTGAAATCCATTTACATCAAAAAGGATAGAAGAAGCTTTATAAAATACCTTATTCTGTTAGGACTAACATTTTTCTCCTATTTGGTAGTCAGTTCTTGCATCAGTTGCATAATAAAAAATAAGAAGAGAATGGAAAAATTGGCCAGCCCCCTGCAGGATAAGTTTTGGACTGAGTGCCTTTCTGAGATCCAGATTTGTGCCCAAATCCTACTCTCGAGCTTACTTACATTGTAAATTTCTGAATGCAGGACAATCTCGGGAGATTTTCACAGAGTCTTTGTACTTCATTTTTTCTACAGTTTCCCAAAAGTAAAACTTCAGATGAAAGTAAACCCCAGCTTAGGTCTTGGTTTAGGAATGACAGTTGTTACAAGTTTTCATACCTCATGAGCTGGCAGAAAGTTTTCTACTGTCTGACATCTCTCTTCTCTGACAAACTTGCACAGTCATTTGTATCTAAAATTCCCTGGAAAATGATTGTGAAAATATATTGGGCAGGCAAATATTTTAACTGGAAAACTTGCCTAATCTAAACATGAGTAGCAACTCTGAAAAGTCTTATGTACTCTGCCGTGGCCAAGAGGTTACCAGAAACCATGGGTTTAGGAATCCAGCTAATTGGAAGATATACCAATAAACCCGGAGACATGACAAAATGACCTCACAATTTTGTCAGCCAGACACGCAAGACTATGCAACTTTTGTTTCCCAAGTACAAAGCATCAATTGTATGCCGACAGCATAACAACGTGGGGATCTGCAGTCGGTTTTGCATGTCTGATATTACATGTTATTTACACTGGAATTGGGAAGCCAATTGCTCAGTTTTGTGCTTCTGAATCCATTTACAGCCTTTTCTTACTGTTCATAAAGCCAGTGAATATTGTCTTTCACTGAAAAAACTGTGCAGATCTTAAATTTCCAAAGGAATAATGTATTCACATAAAGCTGTCACAAACTCCAAAAAGTGAAAGATAAGGGGAAAACAGCACAAACCCAACAAACTTGACAGTTTTATCATTGTGTGAACAAATCGCAGTTGATGTAACCATATCAGAGACTTGCAGGTGTTTAGATTTCAAGATGACATTTTAGACTGTAAAAGTAATATTTGCAGCAACAGCCTTGATAAATATAATCCTGACTGAAGCTCTGTGAGCCTGCTGTACAACCGGTACTTTAGAAGAGGAGAAAAGTTTCATTTATAATCACATACAGAGAAGTTAACAAAAGATAGCAAAAGTTTTTTTTGAGACTGTGAACTGCCAAAACCTGCCAACTCCTCTAGCCTAAATAGACTGCCAAGTGATTTGCACAAAGTGTGTGTGGAGATACAGAAAGGCCAATCTAGAGAGTCAGATTTAAGTATTTTGTGGGTTTTTTTCTACACATGTCAGGGAGAATTGCCCGTGGAAACTCGTGAGCCCTTCAGTTTGCAGCCTTTCTGGAAGAGCCTGAGCCTGTCTTCTGAAGTGACCCCCAAAGCCAAGAGACCGAGATACTGTACATCAAATTGATGTACATATGTTTCTCTGTATATGTCTAGGTGTAGATACTTGACATACTACTACTTGGGAGAAGCAGGAAGGGAGTATTCATTCCTACATTTGTTCCTGAGCTCTCTTCCCATTCTGCTCCTTTCTGCTTGCTTTTGTCTTCTCAGTTTACCTTTTTCTATTCTCTCATATTTTAGTTCTCTCAAATCTTTATCATTTCATGTTGTTTTCATTCTTCCTTTTCATATTTCTCATTATTATTTCTAAGTCACTAAAATGGGCTTCTTTCCTGCCTTGCAGAGTCAGCCTGTTCGGAGTCATCGCCTGTGGCGAGTGATTTCCAGAAACTCTGACTCAGTGGAGTCATTGAACAATAATGAAGGTTAACTGTCCAAAGGTAATTAGAAATCTCTCTACTATTTTATTACCATGGAAGCCTTGTTCCTGCCAAGCATGGTCTTGTTAAGAAGATGCCAAGTCTCAAGGAGACAGTTCACCGGTACAACAAGTCACGCATTAGTAGAGTCCTAAGGAGAATGTAATGGATCACAAAAACAGGCGACACTTAATGCCTTTCTTGAAATAGGGTTGGAAGGCAGTGATCCTTCATTGCATGTAGAATATTAGAGAAATAGTCTTGCAACAATGATTCAATAACTTAAGACTCAAGTCTCTTTTTAGATTTGAAGATCCAAAACTGATGTTTGTACATATATAGGAAAAACTGACTTGAGGCAACAGATGCGGTAAAGTTTGCAGAAGATTCTGTAAGCCAGTAAAAAAAAAAGGCAATTGATTTGCCAAGAGAAGCAAATATCACTCAGTATAACACACAAAAAATTATATGCTATGCACAGTGAAAACCTAGAAAGTTGGGGGGGTTAAAATGTTTTTATTAAGAATTTGAATTCAACTGCGTTTTGCAAAGTGTTGATGCAGAACTCTGCCTGACATTTTGCTTACGCAGCGCAACAAAGGACGAGAGGCGGCATTGTTAGAACACTGCAGGTGGTTGAATATACTGGGAAAGATGCATTTCACTGAGAACTTTGAATTTGTTTTCTTGTGAATTGTCACAAACATGGTTCAAGTGCCTTTGTGTGCTGATGCAGGTTTTTCAGTGTATTTCAGAAAATTCATTGTCATTTATTGCTTCAGCTGAGTATGAGGAGACTTATCACAAGTCTTTAATCTCTTTGCAGGTTTCCAAAAAAAACTCGTAATATATTTGCCTCATGTTAAAAGTTGTCAGCACCATTGGCAAGCACTGAAGATGAACATGAAGGAGCTGTACTTTTCTGGATGTGATTAATTTTGGCACAGTTCTTGTTCCCATGGCTAAGCCCTGTGTGCACTGCTGTTCTTGTCAGGTTCGTTATGTGTGTTTTCTCTTTCCAAGGTATTATGTCTTCACTGTGAAACATTCATCCGGACTCAGATTTGGCAAACAGAGGCTGAATCTAGTGGCATGCTGGTTTCCAGGAAAAAATAATTTGTTCCCTTGGAGGGAGGGAAAGGGGCTTGGATGTTAAAATGCTTCATTGTATCTTATAACACAAACCTCACTTTACATTTCTGTATGTAATGTTTCACAAGCAGTTGCTTAGAAGCGACCCTGGTGATCATGGAGTGAATTATAACATATTATGTGAAATTTCAAGTTCTGTTTTTAAATGGTAAATTTTTAGAGAGTAATAATAGCTTCAGAAGTTAGATGCTGATAACGTGACTGTTGACAGTATGTTTTTCTTTCGAGCTAAGAGCAGTATATAATAAATGAAATTTTAAATCGTGTTTTCCCCTTTAGGAAATTAGCCTTGAAATTAGATCATGGCTAAGGAAACTGAGTAAAGACACAGGTATTGTACATAATCTCCCAAGCTGTCTGAGAGGCTTAAGAGAAAACAGAAGTGGTTTGAGGCTTTACTAAGTTAAATTGTGTTTATACAGACAGAAATTCCTGTACGGGATTAAACTGAACGCTTATCTAGTTCACTCTGCTCTTTCTAACAGAGACTACATAGAAAATGGAAGAATTTAATATTAAACAGGAGTAGTATTTAATCACTTCCATATTTATTTTATTTCTTGTCTAATTTTCTAATAAAGCATAGCGCTTATTGTGAATAAGACACATATGAAGAAGTATTAGTATTTAATACTGTGCTAACAGTCAGCCTTGAGACAGATCTTCTCATGGTATATGAAGTGAACAACATAAATAGCTTGTAAATATCAATAGATTTTTATTGCTGGGGCAAAAAATATATAATCCTGAAAAAATTGAGTGATCTCCTGAGGGAAGGGTTTATATTTGCAGTGCAATATAAGCAATTAATTAATTGCAGGTTGTTTTTCAAGATAAATGGATATTTACCTGCAAAAGCAAAATTCATCATGGCCAGGGCAGACTTGTAGTAAATTTGGATTATTCCAGCAATGAACATGGAGGCTATAGGGATCTGGTTTGCAGGAGTGCCTACCCATGGCTTCAGTATATCAATCCACACTTTTCCGTTTTACCTTGAGCATAATTTATTTTGCGTTACATAATATTGACGTTCTGCGAAATTGTGCCTTCGTGAAGGGCCTTTTCATGACAGTAATGGTTAGTTGGGTGTGTTTTGTGGCAGTTTACAAAACAAAAAATTCCTTCTCAAAAGTATATGTGTTAGAGGAGGACTTCATATTTTGTTGACTCCAGAAAACTTTTGATTGAACACAGATGAAGGATACAGAGTACACAGTTAAGGAATCTGAAATTTTGCTTACTCTCAGATTAGTTCAGGGTGAGATTGCAGCGGTGATGCCCTCCCAGTTTCCGTCTCAGCGTAAGTATTAGGATTTGGGAAGAGCTATCTACTTTCATCCACAATATTTGTGCTCTGAAGCTTCCAGTTTAGGTGCCTGTTGTGGGGTGAATGATTATCGCTATCTGTTAGTCCTGAGATGAAACCAGTTTCACAGAAAAGCAAAAGCTGAGTATGTTTTTATAATAGAACAATTTTGAAATTAAAGTAATTCTTCTCTCTCTTGAACTGTGATTTCATCTGCTGATGAATAAGGAGTTGTGTATTGCAGTACTTTTTATTTCAGTCAAATCTCTGTAAGTTATGGTACACACTTCAAGCCAACAAGATTTGTGTTTTAACAAGTTAGTTCATTATTATGAGATTATTATATTAGTCAGTGTGATGAGTTTCTGATCTTTGTTATTCCAGTTAAATAAAACCTTCTAAAAGTTAAGGATTTCAGTATGTTCAGTTATTTGAAGCCATTGGGATGTAGCTTATAGCCAATGTATTTCTAATACAGTTATTATTTTAAAAAAATATAAATAAATAAACACCCCAAACAACAGACAGTTGTATATTTTATCTTCTATACTGTCAGCATTGAAGGAAGTCTCCCTCATCTTTTTTGCCCAGTGAGATAATTTGGCTGATAACCTTTATATAGTTCAGGGACTTACTTCATTGCTTTCTAATAGAGTTTCTGGAGAGTATAGATTTAGATTACAATGTTGAATGGCCATAGTGCCTCAGGGAAATATGTTCTCATTAATGGACTTGTTAATGATTATCATTGAAGAGACTTTAATACTATCAGATGTAAACGTGTCACAGCCCTCTATCTTTATCATGCGAATATGGAGATGCATCATTAATTCACACAGACTGATTCTCAGAGCTGTGCAAATTGATGCAGTATGATAATGTCTGCAGGAAATGTAAAGCTGTGCAATATAAATTTAATATTTCAGATTTCTATTTCCAATTAATATAGTCTAAGAGATAAGAGGAATTGAACCGCAACAGCAGTATGGGTCATTCGAGAAGCATCAAATCCAGACTATGACTCTATCAGTTGCAGCTTCGCTCTGCTCCTCTGCGTCTTCTTTGAGATGGATGTGACAAATCCAAACTCATATCAGTGAAGGCTCTCTCAGCTGCAAAGCTAAAAACATATGTGCAAAAAACATATGTGCAAAGCTAAAACCCTATGGCAATATGAAATAGCTTACAGAATGTAGAATAATTTTTAAACAATTTCTTTGTCAGGGGTTGCTTACCTCTGCTCAGGTATAGCTGTATTTAATTCCTTTGTCTTGACTTGAGGTTTATTCGTAAAGCATTGAGTGCAATAAATCAGAATCTGTACCTAAATCAAATTTGTACCTTTAGACAATGTGTTTAGGATATTTGGCAATTATTTGCTCAAATGTTATAAGAATTTTATTTTGAATATTTGGGGAGGAGGGGGTGGGATTTTTTTGGTAGGAAATACCCTGGTTTATTTCTTTGTTGTAAGCATCAGAAATACCAGTATTTTCAGAACAAGTAGAAAATGTCATGTATTTTGTATGCACACATGAAAGTAAGCTTTTAGAAATAGCAGTGCACTTTGAACTATGTCTTCAGTTGTGTTGGAAATGGTAAATAGGTCAGTGCTAAGATAGAATCAAAAAGTAGCTTTTGATATCAGACTGTTCTGTTGGATGGGCCTCACTAAATGGGTGTGGAGGGGAGTCAAAGAGCAGATTTTACAAATGGTGGTGGTGGCAGGTTGTCCTAAAAGAAGGAGAAAACATGAACAGTTAATAGTATCACTTGTGTTGAATTGTATCCTGAAGAGAAACTTGCTTTCTAGTGTTTCCTGCCCACATTAATGTACACTTCAGTCTCACATTGCTTTTAAGTTTCTGATGAATCTATGATAAGTTTTCTGGTTATTTAACTAACAGAAACATGGAAACATCTGAGATTGGACCAGTGCTGCTATAAAATGTAATTATATTAAATTTATTCTATGAGACAAGAGAGGAAGTGGTGCTCTTTTTCTGAAACCTTACATATTCCTCTGGCCTTATTCTTGCTGCAATACACTGTGCTCTTCTCTGAATTCCCAAGACTGAAGAATAATGCTCGTTTCCTTCCTTCCTCTGTTGTTTGTACATTGTCTTTTGTAGGGGCTGCCAAGCCTTGCAGATTTTTGACAATGTGGAGTGTGTATTGTAAGGTCTATAATGACTACCTGGCTTGCTGTGAAAATTTGGAGAAGTGAAACATTTTTTGTGCCATGTTAACTATACTTTTCAAAAAGGTAGTTCTCTCTCCTCCTTTCCCATCCATACTGATGTGATGTGGGTTTTATGTCACAGTCTGTGCAAAGTGCAAAATTTCCCACCTATTCATCTCGGTCTCTGTCACACTTCTCACCTGCTTTTAATTTCCCTTTAGGAGGTCGCTTTCTATTCCCATTGCAGGGTTCTAATTTTAATAATTCCTGTCCATGCAGAGCTGTTTCCCTGAAGAAATATTTCACTGCACACATCACTTAGTGTGTTGATATTTCTTGTTAGTATGCAGCGTCAGGTTAGCACCTCTAGATAACCTTGATAAATTAAAAATTGGCTTATCAATATTCAATCAACCTAGCTCATTTATCCAAATGTCTGACTTCCTTTCTGTCAGTGCTGAGCTAAAAAGGCACTGCAAAGGTAAATGGAATTAAAATTGTATATTTTCCTTTAAAGGAAATTAAATGTCTGCAGCTAATGTCCCCTTAAACACCATGGTGTAGCAACAGTGGCAGATATGAGATTACAGAACGTAATTTTTCATTAGACAGTTATTCTTTGAATACAGTGAGCATCTAATCAACATTTCATTGGGAAAATGTAGGAAAGGTGGATTTGGTATGCTCAGTTCTTTGTATTACTCCTGAGTCTTGATGATTCTTCTACGTAATTTTTTAGATTTATAGTTTTATGTCTTTCAAAGGGCTGAGGGGCAGATGGGGTGAGAACCACTTGAACTCACCTTCTTTTAGTATACCAAGAGCTGCATGGTTTTCAAATCCAATCTCTCTTCATCTTATGCTTCATTGCCTTTGCAGTTTAGAAATCCGCAGACATTCCTCTGTGTTTGACAATTGTTATTCAGTAGTTTTCTGTTACTGTCCCACTCTGTTAATCAACTGCCTTGGACCAGTCTTTATGTCTGTTGCCCATCATCTTGGTTTTGCAAATTCCAGTGTAAGCTATTCAAGGAAAATGACAGTGTTGTCTTAACGTTATAACACAATCTAACAGCACGCCATGGGAAAGGACAGGCTTAGAGAAATTCACCAGGTCAAGATTTTCTAAAGTCCTGGTGATTTTGAGGGGCTGTACTGTGATGCCATAAATAGATCTGATTGTCAGTAGGGAGTTGGGCAGCAGCTTTGTCACTGAAGAGGCTTCTCATCTCTCTCTGTTTGAGAACGGCTTTCTTCAATGTTCTGGGTATTAGGGAGCATGAAGCTCCAGGAAGTTTTGTGGTGTGTTCCTAAAAACATTCACGTGCTTATTTCTCAGTGGCTTTCTGTTGATGAAAACTCTGCATTGTCAGTCACCAGAAGGCAGAAAGAGGCCAATCTTTTATCACAATACATAGACCTCATTTATTTATATATAGCATGAACCCTGAATGCCCCAACTCATAAAATTAGTGTTTCCTGGGAGTTTATCACCTACGTTCGTTTTGTATTGTAACTGCTGTCCTGGAAACAGAGGACTTGAGCGTTTCCCTGATTTACTTCTCTTTTCAGTAATTTCTAATTTTGTGGTGAAAATTAATTCCTTATGAAGCTCAAAAATTATTAGTGTGTTGGGTTTTTTTTATCATCCCTGTTGCCAACTCAGAAATGCACTTTGCTGAGCACTGCTTATTCGACTAAGCTTAATCTACATCGATTTGTGTATTAAGATAGTTGTAAGTATTTCAGCCCTGCCAAATTGAAAAACCTAAGATCAACCAAAGTCCCTTTGAATTAATTTAAGCAAAACATTTAAACAAAATCTTGTGGGTTTAAAAAGTTAGGTTTTATTTTCTAAATTTTGCATCCCTGTGAAAAAAATAATTATTTGCACAGTTCTAATGTCTTAATTGACTGATAAACTGATTCAAGCATTCAAGTACATCTTGTATCCCTAGACTGCTCCTATAACACTCTATCTGGCCTTGACTAGCTTTATAACAGAAGCCAAATAAATCATGGAAGGCAGAGTGAATGAAAAGTAGTTTTCAGAGAAGTCTCTCCCACTGTTTGAAAGATTTTTCTGGAAAATATGCAAAAGGATCAACTTTTTATCCTTGAAAGCATCCTAGTAATTAAAAAAGGTGTACCTAGTAAATTAGTTTTTGAATTTTGCAGTTGCTAAAGGATATGAATATCAGAAAATTTTAAGGCTATTTTCTTAACTTCGTTCTTACATTAGAACTTGCAAATTGGTGTTTAGTAACTCCACAGAGAGTCTTTATACCCCCTCAGTGTGAATTTGATTAATGCCCTAGGTTACTCATTGATCCTTCAGCTATTCTCGCCTTACTCTACTCTGTCCCAAGGGCAGCTATTTTAAAATTAAATAAGTATAAGATGGGTTTAATTAAATCCTGTCAAGATTCAAAGGTTTGTTTCACTTTAAAAGCTCAGTACAATCGTGTATGAACCAAAGAAAACGTGTGAGACAGCGTGTATGCACCATGGACAAAAACTACAAGCGGAAATGCAGGCAAGGAACTGTTGTTTGAAATTTTTTATCCCAGCAAGTTGTTTCACTTTTACATTTGATGAATATTTGTGTTTCCTAGTGGGATTGGCAATGCATTTTATAAAGTAAGCAATTGCAAAACATGTACAATATCAAAGGTGCCATTTCATATTATCAAAATCTTGTTCTACTAGTTGCACTGTAATCTAGGTAGAAATGTAACATAGGTATGACCTTATTATATGGTTTTGCATCAATAACTTTTGTAGTTTGGTCCAACCACACGTTTACCCTGGATTAAAGACGCCAATTTGAATTCTATGAAACAGTTGCCTGGTTTATTATCGAAAGAGCGCGAAGAAGCAGTGCTGTCTGGTTGCTGATGTTATCGTTCACCGAACGGCTTTCTAGAAGAAGTGAGTATAAATGTGCCCATTTCAGAGTTGACTTCCTGTGTTTAGGATGTCTGGTGCTTCTTTAAGTCACTATCCCTACAAGGTAGGTTTTGGATGGTTAATCTGTACCCGTACAGCGTATCAGACTGCTCTGTCGCGTAGTTCCTGCAGGGTAGGCAAGCGCCCTTGGGGATATGTGGCTGAAAGATGCTCCATGTCCTCTGTGGTAACTCATTTCTTTCCACTGCAACAACCAGTTTTTCTGCAGGTTTTTAAAACCGTGGAGTAGGATGGAATAAATGAAAACACCTGAAATGAATAGCAGGCCAGGAATGGGGTGCATCCTGGGACGCTGGCCAGAGAGTGGAAGTAAAAGACTGTTCTAAAGGTGAAAAATACTGTTGTGTTTGAATAACAGCAAAGAGGAAAGAAAACACATTTACCAATAACAGAAGTTTGAAATATCCAGACTGGAACACAATTTAGTGGGTAGGAAACTTTGGTAACCACAGTAACAGTAGGCAGCTTCAGCCCTTGAGTTACTCATCCTTGCAGCAGGACTTTAATACAATAGTGGTGGAATTTATGCTGGCTAAATTTTAGCTAAAAACAAGTCAGGGTTTGATAGGAAGATGAATCATAATAATTTGTGAATTTTTTTCATGTCTCACTAAATCCAACAGAGAGCAGTTTGGTCCTGATGTTAGCCCTAACCCATTTACTTTCAAATGCTCTTTCCATTAGATAATGCTGATCAAAGAAACGAGCTCCCTTAATGGATGCAAATTAGGCTTTTTCTTAATCTCTGATTGTTAATGACTTTGCTTTATATTGACTACCACAGCATTTGCATGACTTCACAGAGGAATATTTACTGCTGTGGAAAGAGGTTCAACTTCTCCAGGAGCTGGCATGCTTGATGAGGCCATGTTAAAACATATATTCTGTAGTAGACTTCCACAGGATTTTCAGAATCTCTTTTTAAACCTTCAAAGATGCTGAGCAAATTGTCGGTTGGGAGCATTCTTAGTCTATTGTGAGAGCCATTTATGTTCATGCTAGAGACATAACTGGAGTACTTGGATATTATTAGTAATACAGACTTAGAAAAAAGAAGTATTTAAGCATTTACAATCTTGTTCTGCAGTGATTAGTGCATATTTTTTTTAAATATTTTTTTAAATATTCTTTTATTCTGTCTATAAATTTTCTTTCATGAACTAGAGCTCCTTTAGTATCAATTATGATAACGGTGCCTTATTTTTCATCTTAACCAATTACAGTTGTAATATGTGAACCATCACATATTCTTTGTATAATTGCTATTTCTGCCCCAGACTTCATGATTAGATGAAGTAAAATTGCTCTTATTGTTTATTTTTGTGATCTGACCTCATTGGAGAAGCAGAGAAAGCAAAATAATTTACCTCATTTTAGCCACTAAGAAAAATTCTAGGTTTATCTCAGCCAGGGCAAAACTTATTATAGTATTTTAGTCTAGTTTCTGAAGAAAACAAAATGGCTTGAACTGAAGAGTATTAACTTTTACTGTATTTTCAATTTCCTCTTGCATTTACAGAAGCTGATAATTGTTAGAATTAATGTCTAAGAAGAGAATTACTAACACAGGGATAAAATATGTCTTGTATCCCTTCTCATGGGCATGTACATACTCACCATCAGGTAGGTAGATATATGTCCTATACCTTGATGGTCACGTTATGTATATAAATAATATTCTCCTTTTCTTCTGTTTATAAGTTGCCAAACATTTGGTCATCTCTGTGCTTAGTGATGGGTCTTTGAATTTTCAGCTTCTGAGAAGCAAAATGCTTGGCATCCAACCATTTTGGTGGGTGGCCACATTTGCAAATGATGTTAGTTAATGAAGTTTCCTTGCCTTCTGCAAGGAAAGCCTAATTTAAAGTTGCATTAAGACTTTAATCCTCGCTGAAGAAAGTACTATCTAACTGGCATGGATTTCTTTCTCTAAGGAATACGGGGGAAAAAAAAAAGCCAAAAACCAAAAAAGTATAGTTTTAAATTTTTTCTCATGTAACTAAATTCATAACTAAATGGACAGGTTTCTGCTGGAAGGTATGCATTAAGAATACTCTGTACACTGGGCTTTACTCCTGAAACTTAAACAGACTACAGTATTAGTTTGAATATCAAGCTCTACTATGAGGATGCTACTAATGAATATGAAGTCAAGCACAACTTTGGAATGAACTAAGAATAAGGTAAGGGTTTTTTTAAATTCCATTCTTTTCATAAGTTTTGGGTTTTTTTATGATCACAAAGATATTCATGAATGAAAAAAAGTAATTTTTGGCTAATGATCCAAAATGCAGTTCTACGCACATGTGGGAAAGCACTAAGACTGCTGGAGAATGACCCGGTCACCTCCAGAGTGGGATAGCAGCGGTCCTCCTGGCCTCCTCCATCATTTCGGATCTCATGCTGTGTCTCTCCTTCCAAAGCACCACTCCCCCTCATCATCATCCTCCCCAGCAGGAGTGCAGTTCTTTGCACAGTTTGGTGGGGGAACTCTGCAGAGCTGCCCACTGGGCTGGGTGCTGGTGTGCTGAGGTTGGAGAGCCCCAGTGTGTGTTTTGGGTTCCCTGAGCTCTCTGGGGCATCCTCCGGTCTGTGTGTAGAGTGTAAGTAAACCTTCAACAATTTAAACTTTTTCAATACTCATAGGTACGTAATGAAAATCCTCTTTGACAATTAAAATGCTTAGCTCTTAGCTGGCCACCATCAGCTGGCTTAGCTAGTCCTTGCAAAGATTAATGGTGACTTTTATTTTAAAATGGGATATTTAGTAACTGAGACTTCTTGCTAGGATGAGAAAAACATTTCTTTTCCTTAATATTATATTGTACATATTTTTCCACTTTTAACAATGAGGGTATCCAAAAAGCATGAAAAAAAATCTATAATTAGCTCCAGCTATATAAGTATAAATCCATATGCTAGTTAGCCTTTAGAAAAAGAGATATTCGTGTTAAATTCATTAAGACTTTCCCATCTAAAAGTGAGCACCCATGAATTAGTTTGACAGAGAAAAACTGCTGGAGTGTTTGCTTGGATTTGTCTTGGTGTGCTCCCAGCACTGCTGTCAGTTATTTCACCCAGCCTAGCCACAGCCTTAGAACCCAAAGCGATTCGATTAACAGATGATGAATTATGCGAACCTGAACTGTGGCTTGTGGTTGAAGTCCCACTGCATTATTACCTCGACTCTCAGCCGAGTTGGAATATTGTGCCATGGGCCCTATTAGGCTGGCTACTTCAGATTCTAAGCACTTCTTAATTTTGAGATATTGGTGATTAGATGGGAGTTCATTTATAGAACATGTATATGTGTATCACTTTTGCTGATACTCAAATGAAAGAAGGCCGAATAAAGTAATGTCGCTCAAATGTAAGCAGCGCATGAGAAATGTTCACAGAGTTGATAGCAAATTCAGCTTGCGAGGCTGAAGCGTTTGCATTGTGAGCTAAAAAATCTTGAAACAATCTGTGTACACTAGAAAAATCTCCCCAAAAATCTTTAGGTGTTTCTTCCTCTCAAAGCACAGACACTGAAAGGAGAGGTGTGGGTTATGGAGACTGATAAAATATGAAGAGAAGTTATAATTATAGCATAATTTATATATGCTGTTGAAGCAGAGTTCTCTGTGTTATCATCTATTTCTAAGCTCTCTTCAGAAACTGCAATACTGAACCTAATTTATTGTTAGATTTTTTTTGAAGAAGAAGTTTTAGACTGTGACTTAAATTATTTAATTACCTGAGTTACCTGCATGTTGAGTCCTCCATAGCTCAGGTGGAGCTGTCTTACTGTACTTACCCATTTTTCTTCAGGAGTTTGTCAGTTCTGCCTTTTTTTTTTTTTAAGGTAAGTGTTCAAAGAGTTAAAAAAAAAATGGAATGTTTAAGAAATACTTAATTATGCACAATTATGTGTTTTAGCAGTAGTTTCTCTCAGCTTCTGGACTAATACTCCGTGCAAGGTTTGCATGATAAATTTTTCTTAGTGTTGTCTAGTACACATTATTCTGCACTTTTCTATAAGATTTAAATATATCAATTGAGAGTTTATGATTATTGCCCTGTTCATTATCATCTAGGCTCAGCTTGACTGAGTCACAAGAGATGGGGAGGGGAGTCTAGAAAAGAAGAAATACACAAAAAAGATTAAGGTATTGCCATAAATACCTTAAAAATGCTTGTTGGAACAAATAGAAATAAATTACAAAGAATATTGTCCTTCCCAACCCATGGATACTGCAATTAAGCTCCTACTTTCCTTCCAAATCTATTAATAGTTCCTAGATTATGTGAAGTCCTTATGAAACTGTTTGGTACCCATGGTTACCAAACGCATTTCACAAGCTAACACAATTCTAGTGCTGTGATATATCAGCATTTTTTTGTTTTTCCTAGCAGTAGTTTTCTGGTACAAATCCTCACAGGTAAAGATGATAAAACCCAAAAATATTTTCTGTGTTTGTACTAAGCTGTATTTAACATTACTGTTTCTGCATGGCCTGACTGTCAGCATGGTATTGTGGCACCGTGGAAACATAAATAGTGTTGCCCTGCATTGTATTCCAAGGAAAATTGTCAATCTTTAGGACATACCATTTCTAAATAGATGAGAAAGAACTGAAAAGCCTTTATGCCTAAATCTCAAATGGAAACTGCACCTAAGCCACATAAAACTCCCTTTTTATTGTCCTTTTCTATTGAAAATGTAAGCAGAAAGCAGCAACTGTTGCAACTATAATAACTGTAGTGTTAGAGGTCTCTGTGATATTTTCTTATCCTGGGAGGTTTCACACTTTTTTAATGTTTTGTTCTCTTCATCTGATGAATCAGGAAATGTGTGAAATTGAGGTGGGGATGCTGTGGCTTATGGATTCTCTGTGATATAAAGATGGGAGTATTCACCAAAGACACTTACAGCTATGAATGGTTCCCTGTGAAGGGTTACATGTGAAGGCAAGAAAACTGACATAATTGGTGTAATGCAGAAAAATTAAACCTTTTATTTCTTGATCCTGTTATTTCTTTTTTTCTCCTTTTTAACACATTAAACTATTCTTTGTGGTTATTATTATGCCTTTCTTCTTTTGATACTTCTGATACATATTGATTTCACACACACAAATTGTATGATGTCAATGTGAGTTATGAGAGAAATAGTATTTACAAAGTCTGTTAGTTTTAGCTACGCCTTTCCTGTTTTCCTCTAATAATCCCCTCATATGCACTATGTATATATCTAAGTAAATCAAATAGCAAAAGCCAACCTGACGCCCGTGTGTACAAGCAATTAGCAGGTAGGGTCTGATTGCCATCAGGAGTGGGTAATGTTTCGGCACTAATGGGCCATTATCGTGAGTGGGCGTTATGGCCTCAGCACTTCTGTAGCCTTGTCCTGTGCATTTTCTGCTTTTCTTGCTGCCAACATCTTGAAGTAAAATCTCAACTAAACCATGTAATCCACCTGATCCAAATCTGCTCACTACCCAAAACAGTTGGGAAAAGGAAGTATTTGGTGCAATGTCAGTATTTCAGAAGTATGTTTAAATCATCTAGGCCTTGTATTGTTTTCCACTCCAATCATGCTACTTATCATTAAACAAAAGCTTACAGGAATCCATTCAATTCACAGGAGAGCTACAAAACCGTAATGCGTATATTTGTTCCTATGAACTGTTTATTATATTATTGCAATCCATCTCCCCCTTCAGATGTATGTTGTATGGTAAACACAAAAATTGGAAGCCTTTTTGAAATGCCTATTGACCAAAATAGATTTTTTTTTTTGATGGGGAAAAAAAAATGTAAACACTTCATATGGAGCTTTACTTGTAGAACACAGATTCTTGTTCCTTTCCTTGTTCTCTCCTAAGCAATACACACAGACTGGTAGGTGCAGTGTTGTTATTTATCAGTGGATAAAAAACAACTTTCTTCTCACTTCTGTCAGCATTTATGCTGTCATTATGGACTGGGAGACTGAGGTAAGCAGAGAAGAAGGTTCGTGTCCAGACAGGAGGTACTGGCTGCTTCTGCCCCTGGCCTGGCTGTTTTCAGAGCCCATCACAGGCCGAGCCTCACCAGCAGCAGCTTCTGCTCTGCCATGCAGCGTGGGGCTGGACCCATACAAATTGTTTTGGAAAGGCTGTGCAAAATGGCTTTCCCATCAGGAATAACTACACAAACACCCACTGCCTGTGTATAGAATTGGGAAGGGAGTGACTATTTGATCATATGCTGCAAACTACATTATACCTGGGAAAAAAAGAATTTTCCCTTCTCTTTATATCCTGGCTATGAGGCTCAACTAACTTGGCGTAGCTAGAGTATGGAAAGTCTGTCTGTGGGAGGAACGTATCAGATGTCTTGCGTTAGAAGATGCCAACAGTTATGAGCCTCGCTCCTCATTTTATACCTGCCTTGGGAACAGCACGTGAAAGCGGACCCAAGCTGTTAATATAAGAGAGTGTGAAATACACAAGCAGAGATCAGGCAGCTGTTCAGAAAGTAAAATGCAGTGAAAATGAGTATGTCCAAATGGCTATGTGATTGCAGCGCATTCCTCACCCAGGCACGGAGGGCCTCTAATGCGGGAAGGGTGCAGCTGGGTCTGACGGGTTAACGCCTGCTAAGCCTGTCGGAGGGGTTGGCTGGTGCAGGAAGGACTGGCTCCCTCCTCTGCTTCCCCAAGTGCAACTGTGTGATGCCTTCAGCCCCTGTCAGTGCAGCTGGGTGCCCAAATCCCTACTAATGCTGTCCCTGAGCAGGCAGGCCTGCTAACACTGTCCCTAACAGCTGATGCAGTTTAGGTAACTGCTCTTTGCTACCTCCTAGCTAAGTCTTGTTTCTTCATCAGCTCCATGTTATCCCAAACTGGAATATGTTTGTGCCAATGCTTAGGATATGTAAATCCAGGACCATACTAAGGTGACAATGTTGGTGATCCGAGCCTCAGAACACTGTTGACAATCTGATCTCAGCATCTGTTGTGTGAGATAATCGGTGTTTCTTGGCTGTGTGTCTAGTGTTGGGCTGAGCAGAAAGATGAACTCGCTGTGCAGGTTAAGGTTAAGCCAAGAATAACATTTCCATGATAGCTGCTGGAAGTAAGTTTGTCCACATCATGATCTTGCAAATGTGATGTGTGTCTCCATGAATTATTTACTCTCTCTCTTCTAGATACTCCTAAGTTTGGTGTGATTTTGTTTCTTTGTGATTTATGTGGAAAAATATCTGTCATCACACTGTTCACAGTCTCCTGACATTGTTCTGATTGAATGTTGCTGTCATCTGGGCCATGTGAAATCACTCCCATTGTGGACTTGACATTTATTTAACCCATCTATCTGGAACGTGGCATGAGTAATTTTGACTATATCGAGTGTGAATAAAGCTATACTTACAATCACCGAGTAGTAAAAGAAACATCAGGAAAAAGAAATACTAGAGAAAACAGATAATTGATAGGAAGAAAAGTGGATGATGCCCACTTTGAATATAACTGTGGACTTTAAGTTGTGCTGTGAATAACAGCAGAAACATTTCTGTTTATGCACAAAAGTGATCACAGAAAACTTTTTAATAACTGTGAGTTTTAATTGTAAGGCTTTTCTTAATATGTCACTTGCTGCTCCATGAGGTGTTGCTGTCCATGTCCTGGTACCCATGAAGGTCAATTCAGTTTCAAAGGAAAGAGTAACTGAGAGAATTTACCAAAATTTTGTAACTGAACACATTGGAGTCCCAGTTAACTTCTCCCTTTTTCCTTGTCACAAGCAGTGAGATAATGGTGGTGATATCTGTGATTTGAACTGAATATTTCAGCTTCAGGTTTCAGCATCTTCTAGGAGGAAGAATACCTGCCTTATTGTGATCCTCACAATTCTTAAAGTCATATTTGAGACACTTGTGCTCAGATGCAGCTTCTACAGTGGTAACTGAGGTTTTGTGAATTACTTGCAAACCTATGTAAAGTTCTTGAATCTTTTATTGTCTGTAGTGATTGTTCGCCCTTTCTCCTTTACTGTCTCTTTTGCTTCCCTTTGTCCTGAGTGGGATTTGATCCCAAGAGAGCTGGTGTTCAAGCTGATCTTTTAGAAGCAGAATGTGACTGGGTTATGCATTAACTACAGTAGGTACAGTCATCTCTTACTAAACAGTCCCATATTAAAAGTGAAAATCTTAATCTCACTTTAGAAGATGCTACTAATACTTCTGTAACTTCATTGTTTAATAAGAAAAAAGAAGAAAAATACCTAGAAACTTCTTTTTAATTGTATAGATTTAAGCAGTTTCATACTGTAAATTGTACTGCATAATACTACAATTTCACACTGTAATTCTGTAAATCATAAATTATAAATGTAGCCTGTAGCAATGTTATTGTGTAGTGATCGCATTCTTCTAAGCTTTTCCTGTAATAATTTAAGTCTTCACATAGTGGTACTACAGACTGTGTTTGTGAGGGTTTGGTAAAAGGCACTCTTCTTTCTGGTTTCAGCGTGGTGCCACAGGTCAGTGGTCAGAAGCAGAGCTGTACAAGTGGGCTGTGCTTACAGAGGCTGTATATGGCCACCTGTGTGTGATAATAATAGCTTGATCCACTGTTCTTGCAGGATTCACTTAGTTATTTTAGCCTTTTACAGGATTTTCAGTTAAAGGATTACGTATGCTGCTCCACCGGAACTGTTAATTGTTGATCAAGTCAAAGAAATCTTGCAACCTCTATGTGTGGCAGAGCATGATCTTGGATGTCATCAGTGAAGAATGTGAGCTCCTCCCAAAAGAGAAGCAATTTGCTTTCCAGTCATGAAAATACAAGTTTAGTAGAAGAGGGGAACTACAACAAAATTGCCAAGGGTGCAAGTGCATTGCGGTAAAACCTGAGCAAACAGGCAGGATTTTGTTTCAGTTCATGATTCTGATAACACGTTCTTTTCTCTTCATCTGGCAGATTATTCTTGGGATGCATCTTTTTAGTTTTTTTACTAATTTTTAACCACTTTTAATTAAGACTAAGATTAGATTGCATCACCACTGGTGTAAATAAATCTTCAAGCTTGATGGGAATACAGTGAAGATGCCAAAACTTCTATGGGCTAGAATTAATACTGGGGTAGTTGTGCAAATTAATGGTAATGGATTAAGACTAAGAATAATTAAACAGTAAGGAATTTTTCTGTTTCATTATGTGTGTATTTTATGAAATCACTAGGTGAAATTGTTTGCTTTGAAATCAATAAGAGTTTTGCTTTTGACTTTAATGCAGCACGTTTCATCCATTACTTTGTACAGCATTTGAAATCAAAAGGTAAAACAACATGAATTTGTTTTCAATTTTTATTATAACTGTCCCTCAGAAAATGCTGGCTAGCATTATATACCTGCATGTATCTCTTGTAAGGGTGGTAGATGTATCGGCAGATGCAGGCGCACTGCAGGTTTTTGCATCAGTTTTTAGTGCTCTCTGTGAATAGTTGTTTCATCTTCCTTTTCTCTGGGGGCTCAACATGCCATTCATTAGACAAGTGTGATCCTTATCTCCTCTTGGCAGAAGACATCATATTTCTGTCACTCGTGTAAGTCACTCCAACTGTAAGAAACTCCAGCATTCTCCTGAGACCATGTCCTCTATTTATAGTTTTTAAATGAACTGAATTTAATGATTTTTTAATTTATTATTGTGTTGTCAGCATGTTAATTAACTCTTTCTCATTGTTGTCCATATCACTGCAATCATTTATTTTAAACTCTTGAGGTCATTCTGCTATTTACTCAAAGCTTCTGAAGGAATAATGTTGCTGTGTAAGCAGGTTTCAAAAGCATTTAATCCTTTCTTTTGCAGTACTTTCATTTATCTGTTAAATTTTATAATTCATGTCATCACTTTTGCAAGAGGTTAGTTGCTATTCTAACAGAGTATTTTATTGCACCGGCTTGTCAGTGTAAATCTTCATGCTGTCAGATGCTAATCTTCCTGTCCTGAAAGCTTCCCACCATTTGAGATATTAACTCTGTGGTTTACATCCCAGTTATCTTTACATTAACTATAATCTATGTATTGTTAAAGATCTGGAGAGATGTTTGTCTGGCATATCTTGAGTCTGTAGGAAAAATGTGCCAGAGGGGAAAGTATTTCAGTGAGAATGAGTACACTTTTCTTCTTAAATCAAATTTTCAGTAATTTGTCATTAGCTGTTTCAGCACATGCAAAACTTTTTCCTAAGAGGAAGTCTCCTTAAAGAAAGCCTCCTTGCTTTGTTGAAACCTTAGCTCTTGTTCAACACTGATGGTGTCTTCCATATTATCATGCCAAAATGTTTGATAGCAGGAAGGATTTTATTTCTATGTTTTATCTATTTTTGGGATAAGGCATATTTTAATTGGTATCATGGAGCCATTACAGGAACCAGGTGTTTCCTCTGTTATTATCCTTTGATAGCAGGAAGGATTTTATTTCAATGTTTTATCTATTTTTGGCATAAGGCATATTTTAATGGGTATCATGGAGCCACTACAGGAAGCAGGTGTTTCCTCTGTTATTATCTGTGTGAGGAGATATAATACCAAGTGCACTCAGAATTGCCTGGGATAGAACCACAGGCTGATGTCAGTCAGGGGAGAGTTTGCCTTCCAGACGTTGGATGCGCACTTGGTTGGTGGTGGCTTCATAGCGCCAGTCTCGGGAGACTGAGCAGTCAGACTCCTGAACTGAGACAGATCATCACAGCACCTTTTATAAGACCAGTCCTTTTGGATCCTAAACTTGTTAATTTCTCTCCCTCTAATTTCCTGGCAAGTGATGATGATGGTGCAAACCCTACATTTGCCTCTTAGTCAAGAGACACGCTCCTACATACATACTATTATATTGGGAAATTTCAGTATATACTCAGTCAATATCAATCCAATTTTAACCTACTGTGTTTTCTTACTTTGGCATGCCATAAGTGCTAGGAATGTTTCTACACAAAGACTAAAAGGAATTTAATCTCATTTTAAGTTGCAGCTCCCCACAATTTAAAAATCTATAGCAGTTCCTCTCCCCAGCCAGGGTTTAATCAGCATTACATTCTAAAATGAAATTTAAAATAATCCCAAAATATTATTTGGGTTACAGTTTATAGGGTTGTATGTATGTGCATGTGTGCATGTGTACATATATTTTATATATATAAAAAACAATGCTGTGTAGACTGGTCATCTTTTGTTTGTTTGAAAATTATTTTTTTCCCTTTGCACAAAATTATTTTTCTCTGTATTAATCTTCTGGTTCTTGGAATTTTACTACCATAAACCTAAACACTTTACACAGCTGTTATTCTAAGGGTTTTTGCTCTCACACTCAACATCTGCTGTCACACAGGATTGGATCCTTTTTTCTCTTGATTTTTTCTACAGAACAATTCTAAACTGCTGATTTTGTAAAACAGCGATTGATTCCAGAGGAATAGAGTAATGTTGTAAATACAGAATTACACCTTCATGCCCGCCTTAGGCAGTATAAGGAACTGGATCCAGGGGTCTATGCGTTTTCATACATGTACAAATACCTAATGGCAAGCAAAGAAAAAGCAAAGGAGAGGACTGTCCAAGTCAGTTTCTTTTTCTGTATATGTCCTCTTTTCTTTTTGAAGGTTGGTGAAGTGAGAAGGTTCCACTTAAATTGCAGTGTGCTATCATATAGTTTCTAATGAGTCTGAAAGGCATGAAGCATCCCAGACGCACAGGCTGCCCAGAGGAAGCCAAGCAAGTGTCAAACTGAGGTTCCTCTTTAAGAGTTAACAAGATTATATGTTGCTGTAGAAGCTCACTGTGCAATTACTTCACTTTCATAGTCACAAATTGCTACTGAAATCCTTCTATCTGATCGTATTTGATGAAGCATTTAACATTGTAAACAGCGGTGTAATAATTCCGTTCAGAATCAATCTTGAATGTTTTAACTGGATGAAATGTGTCAGAATTTTTGTCTCAATGTGTCATGCTTTTTTTGCTTTAAGAAAATCTCAGGGACTTTAAAAATACAATATGGACAATTCCATATGCTGATAGAGATTCTATAGAATCTTAAAAAAAAAAAAAAAAAAACACACCCAACGAAACAAAAAAAAAAAACCTTAGTGGCTTTGGCTGTTCCTTTCTCACCATGAAGCATATATTAGCTCCTTGAGGTAGTTGAGCAGTCCCATTTTCCTGGGCACTGAAAAGCATAAAATCACTGGCAATCACTTTGCCATTGTATTTGGAGATTAAAGGACAGGACCTAACAAATGAGGCACAACCTGAGTCGGAAGATGAAGTAGCATCAGATAATGCAGCTAAACAGTGTGTCTCTCGCAGATTAGCTATGAATGAATTCTTGGCCAGTCATCTTTTGCACACCTGCTTGCCAAGGTAAGGCCTTGATTTACCTTTTAGGTAGTATTGATTGTTATATTCAATCTTGCATTATTTTTTGTATTTGGTTTTAGTAAGATTTGCTGTGGTCCTTTATGCTTCCAGAAATGCATAAAGAGCATACTTTGCATTAGAAAACCTGACCTGGACACCTAATTCTGTGGTTGTTCTCTTTATTCCATCCTGCCACCTGAATTACCTGATCCTGGCAGCACAGATGTTTATCGGTTTATCAATCTTCGAAGGTAAAAAGCTGTATATAAGGATGTATGTGAAGGTCTTGAGGTGACTCAACTATTGGCTTGCATCTCTGCAGCAGAAGGCTGTGGTTTCCATTTCCACCTCATGTACTAGGCTCATACCCAATGCTTGGCACTGTATTTCAATGACAGGGGGTGTTTCATCGTGTCATCCTGGAGATGACATGATGAACTCAGCTCTATTGTTTCTCCATCTGGAAATAAAACACCAAGGAATACTTCAGAAAGAGCAGGAGTTTAGCTTAGGGCCCCGCCAAATGTTCCTAAAATCATTGCCGTGGCAATGTGTGTGTGAGATGTTCAGTACATGACAACCGTGTTTCTGCCTGAAGAGTTTTTGCAGCATCACTGTCTACATCGGTTTAATCGGCGCACTGCATCTGTTCTGCACTTTTATCTGTTAGTACAACACTCAGATTCCTATTAGCAGAGCAGAATTTTTTCTTCTCTGCAAGTGACAGCAATTGTAACAATTCAGCTTTGCTGCTGCCCCCTCTTCCTACCTCTGGAGATGTGTATTCTTGCTGCTGTTGCAGCTTCAGGGTGAAAAGCAGTTGTATAAGCCAGTGTGTGGCACCGCTGGAGCATTTAAATGCGTATGCCAAGGGAAATGCTCTAGCTGATTGTGTATTTTTCAGTGATACAGAGATAGAGATTCCTTGATTGTGGTGCATGATGGAGGCGGTCACAAGGGGCTGACACTGACAGTTTACAAATGTCTTTAGTAAAGGAGCTTGATGTATCTAGGGAAAATAGAAGAGGTTTAGTTCATTATGGTCTTCTGCTTTTAATCTACATTAAAAAAAAAACAAACACAAACAAAAAACACCCCAAAAACTCTTCCTGAAGTCTACATATTGGATATTATCTGTGTCTGTCCATCTAATTCCTTGTTACCCCAGGTTTTCTGTACTTCTTTGTAATCTGTTACAGGTTCTGCTCTTGTTTCCTTCCTCCCCGTTTCAAAGAAATAGAGAGGGGAAGAGAGAGAGAGAGAAAGAAATCTATCTTTCAATTCCTTCCTCCCTGTTTGCTTCTTTTTCCTTTGGTTTGAGAAACATGGAAAATGTTTGACCCTAGCTATGAAAAATGTGATAGCCAAGGGCCAGACTTCAGCCCAGTGTTTTCCAGTTCTTCAACACGGAACATGGAGATGAGTCTGCACAGATCTATCCATAGCCCATTAATGAGCTCATTCTCAGCCAGTGAACTGACAGTAGATGTCAGATGGATTTGGGATTAGGTATACACAAAAAAAATGCTCGTGTTTTCTTTAGGGCTATTGATATTGTACTATGTAATATTTAGTGCAGTAGGATTTAATGCATTGAGGTCAGAACTTACTCCCCTTAATCCTAAAATCATTATGTGATCGTTCCAATATTTGCTTGTAGAGGAATTTTTAAGTGACCA
>NW_010273118.1:682-907 GCF_000690775.1 Eurypyga helias | reverse complement strand
CAAGGGGACACAGCCCCCGGATTGCACACTGGGTCCCCCATCCCGGATCTGCTCCGGGAGCATCCTGACCTTCCTCCGCTGCCGACTGGATCAGCGCATTCCCCAGTCGCAAGGTTTAGGTTTCACCCGGCATTGATTATAGGGGGGGCTGGGGGGGGTGCGGGTTAAGGTGACCTGGAAAGGTCTTCGACCAAGGTGGGGCCTCGCTGGAGAGGAGTCAGGGGA
>NW_010273118.1:0-251 GCF_000690775.1 Eurypyga helias | reverse complement strand
GCTCCCGTCCTCTGTCCCTGATGAAACTTTAAAGAGGATTTCCGAGGCCGGCGATGGAGAGCAGGGGGGACTGCGTGCTCGGAGCCTGCTGCCCTCCTGGGATTGCAGCTCAAGCTCCTGGCACGGCCGGGATTTGCTTCCACAGGATTTCCAGTAAGTTTTGCAGCCCTGGTATGCAGCTGCAGGGCCGCCGGATGGGGAGGGGGCACGGGGGGAGCCGGGACTCCTCACGCGGGCGCAGGGAGCGAATC
>NW_010273117.1:9469-26710 GCF_000690775.1 Eurypyga helias | reverse complement strand
CTGGGCCGGGAGCTGTGCCTCGTGTGGGTTTGCTTCGACGTGCTGTGCTGCACGGCCAGCATCTGGAATGTGACTGCTATCGCCCTGGATCGCTACTGGTCCATCACCCGCCACCTGCAGTACACGCTGCTGACCCGCCGCCGTATCTCCAACGTCATGATTGCGCTCACTTGGGCGCTCTCCGCCGCCATCTCCCTCGCCCCACTTTTTGGCTGGGGGGAGACCTACAGCCCTGAGCAGGAGCGCTGTCAGGTCAGCCAGGAGCCGTCCTACACGATCATCTCCACCGGCGGGGCTTTCTACCTGCCCCTCTGCGTGGTGCTCTTCGTCTACTGGAAGATCTACAAGGCGGCCAAGTTCCGCGTGGGGGGTCGCAATAGGAATGCTGTAGTGCCACTTCCCGAGGCTGCCCAGGTAAGGGTTGGGAATGGGAAGGAGAGGCCCCACTGCCTCCCCCAGGCATCCACACTTCTGCTTCTCATCTGTTCCCAGCCATCACCCCTGTATCGGTGGTTTTGGCACAGCAAGAAGACTGAGACATGCCCTGGGGCTCTTGTGTGAATTTAGCTGTGTTACACACCAGATACGAGGGGTAATTAGCCAGTCAAAAATCACCACTTTTGGACAAAAGTTTTGTTCGTATTTTTTTCTTAAGTGTACTGTGACGGGTGAATTGACTGCCAGTCTGGAGAGCAATTTAAAAATTGTCTGTTTAGTCTGAATTTGCCATTCTCTGGCATTTTTTCCTCTTTAGCAGTGTTGAGGGGGTAAACAAAGGCATAAACAGATCCCTAGGTCATATACTGAGTAAACGTATGCATATTTATCCTCCAGCATGGACTTTGGGTGGAATCTATCAGTGTCTGAACAGATTTTAATAAGCAGACTGAACACTGTATTTATGTGCTTGGGCTATTTTACCTTGAATACTGGGAACATACTACTCACTGCATTGTATTGGAGTAATGAGCAATGAATTGTTTCTATTTTAAAATTACCAGCTGTCTTAAAAACCACATCCTCCTCCTTCTTATCCTAAGCATTGCCTGTAATCCTGCAAAGCCCTATTCATGTGGGAGGTCTCATTCGTTTCGATACTGCTAGCTGACAGGAAAGCTGTGTCCCTGCGGAAGGGTTAGGGTCAGCCCCTTGTGTCCCGTTCAGTCGGGCTCTCTGCATGATGATGCTGTCACCCATGCCATGTCACCAAGGGGCTCGGTAGCGCTCTCTGTAAACTCTCAGCTTTCTGTCACCTACTCTTACTCTCCCTCCCACCCCTGGAAATGGTTCTTTACAGTACGTTTTTGCAACTGCATGTTGTATTTGCAAAGTCTAGTCCCTTCCCAACAACAGAAGATGAGCTGTATGGATGGTAGGGATACTTGGAGAGAGACATGGAGTGTTTCTGTTCAATTGGAGCTAATCCTGGAGAGCCTCACTCCTCTACTAAATCCCTCTGACTTTGGAGTCATGGTAGCAAACATGTTATGGTCACAAATAAAAGTCTGTAGGTTGTCTCCCTTGGTTCTAGCAAGAGATGACAGCACTGGCAGTTTATGCAGTCAGACTTGCAGATGTGGAAGGTAATGCCTTAAATATGTTTTTAGTATAAATTGATTTATGAAGGTGTCTTCTATGCAAAAGCATAAAACGTGTTAGAAAAGATGAGAATGTTTCTTCTAGAGGCATTCTATTTTTTTTTCTTACAGCCTTCATCCCCTGGTTTGCACCAAATTTCTTCCCAAGTCGTTGTAAGTATGATGAATGAATGTATTGCTTGGGGTTAATATATAATCTTTCCAAGCACAAAAACTAACAGAGTATTTGTAGTGGGTTTGCATCCTTTATCTTTTTCATGCACACATACTCTTACAGGATTAGTTGGTTGGAATCTAAAATTCTGGGAAGCTAAACGAGCTGAGGCACTGCTGTGTAAGTTTTAGTCTATACAGTGACATGTTGTTGGTATGTCAGTTTTAACGTGAAAATGTCTGGCTCCTAATTGTCATAGTTCTGTCTGCAAAAGCCCTTGCGTGGGCACAGCTAGGCTGGCAGGTAAGTGCTTTATGCTGATGCAGTGTCTGGGAGCTGGTTTAGGCTATACTGACAAAAGAACTGCTGTCAGTGTGAGCTGAATACCCTTTTTGGAGAGGTTGCCAGTGTAGCTGTTACTGCAACACCAGCAAATGCTCAAGTCAGCAGTTCTTCATCTTTCTTGTATTTGCAGTGATTGACATACTGACTTCTCAGTGATTCTTGAATCTGCAATTGGTACACAGTGGCAACCTTCCCCATTGTCTCAGCAGTTCATTTGCTGGCTTAAAATAAAAGACTTTTGTGATGCACTGGCAAACCTTTACTCATCATCTAAAGAGCTGCTGCCCAGCTGCATGTGTGTGCATTAAAAGAACCCACGGATCAAGGGAGCTGGCATTCAGGATGCGTTTCTTCTGGGTTTTCTTAATAAGCTAAGAGACTGAGACGAGTTTTATCCTGATCCCATTTAAGCTTACAGGAGCAGGATCCATTGTGTCCACAGGAAAAGCAGCAGTTCCCCAGTGAGTTTTGGCAAAGAATCTTAAGACACATCACTAGTGCCCCTTTGGAAAAACCCAATTATGATGATACCTTGATGTTTTTGCACAGTGCTTTCAGGTAACAGAGCCAGATGCAAAGTGCTTTGCAGGTTGCCACTGTGTGTATATATACGTATGTACAGACACAGAGAAAGGGCAGTTGTCTCCGAGCTGAGTGTTGGCATATGTATGTCGTAGAGGTGCTGAATAGAATAGTTACAAAATAACTATTTTGAGTTGGTTTTGGTTAAAATTTTACTTGTGTTTTTGAAAAACTTCGTAAAGTCTTTGAAAAAAAATAAGGTGATGGACATAAAACATTTGAGTTGCTTCTGCTTTTAATGAGAGCTTGTTTCTTACTTTCTCTTGAAACAAAAACAATGCAGCATTGGGACCCCGAAATTAGACTGGTGTTTGCTAATTCTGAAACTCCTTAAAAAGGGAATTCTATAGTCAATACTGATGTGAGTAACCCTCCTAAAAAAAGTAGTGACATACCATCACTGACGGAGAGCTCTACTCTGTCACACCTTGTTGACAGTAGGTAATAATTTGCTCTCTAAATAGTCCAGTTGAAATAGATGAGACTGCTTGAAAAACAGCAGATACTGCTGGGCAGTGCCCTTCTAAATCAGGGCAGTCACTTGTAGCATAGGCTTTGCCCAGCAAAACCAAGGATGGCGGCATCCGAATGCCAGGATTACTTACAAGGAGCAATTGCAGAGTCAGGTTTAAATTTCCGTATGAGGAGTTAAATATCAAGTTATGTTGACGGTTGGGGTGGGGTTTGGGTTTATTTTTTCTTTCTCCCCTCTCAAAGTACCTTGTACAATGTATGAGAAATTAGGCCTGATACAAAGCTTGTCAGTTTTGTGAAAGTCCTTCCCACTTTAGATAGCATCAGGCCCCAGCGCTCCAACGGTGCAGGGCTCTTGTGCACCTTGACCCGTTCTGCCTCCAGCCCACGTGACCAGTCAGAATAATATGGGAGAGAAAACAGATTCTCCTTCTCTGAAGGAGTCACAGACCTTCTATTTCTTATTTCTACCTCTGACTGTACAAGTAGAAGAGATGGGTCGAGAAACAAAGTACAACTGTCTAGAAGAGTGGCAGCAGATGTCAGATAGGAGAAAGGTGAGGCAGGAAGCAAAGCAGAGTGGCTAGTGATTTCCTGGGAGAAATACAGAGCAATTCCTGCTTACAGCAGCAGAAAATCCTGTGAGAGAAAGCAGGTGTTCTTTTCCTTGTCAAATATTCTGTCATACTGGTGGAGCATCCCAGGAAGCGTAGGCATTCCTATGTTTCGATCCCTCATTGTGCATTTCATTTTCTGGTGAGGTATGCCAAAGCCGTGCTGGAGCAGTAAGGATCTTTGCTGAATCACACTGTAACAGGCAAAACCCTGAACTTGTGGTAGCAAGCCAGATTTGATTGATGTTTATCATCTTTACTGTTGTTTTGTTACTGTAGGCCCTGGAGGTACAGTACAAACACATACGCAGTACCTGCCACAAAGGACCAGTAACAACTATCATTAAAGCTGTAAGGAACATTTTAAATGAAGGGGTTTCATCAGAAGCTCCTTGGTGGCGTGTTTTTTTATAATGCTGCTAGGAACACAGGAACTGGGAACACAGAGCTCTGGGAACACACAGCCATTCAGTAGTAGTAATTTACTGGGGAGAGACAAACAGAAGAAGTGGCACTGAGCTGTAACTGCTGATCCACACACTGAGGAATGAATTCTGAAACTAAAACCAAACTCCTTTGTGTCTGTAGAAGAATTGGTACTTGAGAGCAATTTTCCTTCACTTAACTCTTTATGATACTCTCACTGGAAATTGCTCGTCTCTGCACTTCTTCGCACATGTTGTCCTGGAAACAGCTGAGTTCACAAATCAGGAACCTAATTCTGGCCTCAGAGCAGCAGTCCTTTCATACCAGCTGCTTTTCCCTGCTGCTCCTGACTCGCAGCTCCAGGGTGGATGGAAGGAAATCTGTGCCCCAGGCACAGTGTGCTGCTAGCCACTAGTAAGAACGGTGTGCAACACCGTGCAGAGATGCTTACGTATGAGAGAGGTCCCCAGGATAAACTAAGACATCTTCATGGATGGCTTTAATTCACAGTCTGTGACCACCTTTTCCCCTGTCACAGCCTGCTCTCTAGTCCTAATCAGTAGGTCCAAAACAGGGAGAAAGGTTTTATGTCGGGCTTGTCCTTTGTTCCATCAGGCACAGTGATGACAGTCAGGTATTGTGACTTATGTTAGGAACTGAAGACATGCAAGGCCTCCAGGACTGGCACTGGATACTGCACATTCGCTACACTCAGACCCGTGTTTAGTTCAAGAAATCCACAACTGGCAAGGCTGGAAAGCAGCTACCTGATCTTTTTGGCCTGTGCTCTTGTTCAGACAATGCCGATTTACTGTGAATTACCCCATGCCCTCAACAAGGGGGAATCCTGTAGCACTGTGTACACAATGGTGTTTGCCTGCAATCGACTAATTTACTTTCCATGTTCTTTGTGTGGGTCAGTTTATAACAAACAGCATGGACAACGTAGTCATGGGGGCTGATAGTTGTGTCAAGGATAATCTGGCACCAACCTGCCAGGGACATGAGTCAGGTCTGCAGCAAATCATACAGAGAGCAATAAAAATCAAAAGATTTGGGAATTATAATGAAAGGTTGAACTTTTCCAGCTTTGCCGTCTGCACTGTTCTGATATGAACAGCACTTCAGATTAAATCCATGTTTAACTTTAAAAATCTAGCAGACTGGTCCCCGGTGAATCCATCCCTACAGCAGGGAAGAGATGCTGGCCGCCCTGTAGTAGGTGTATATGGTGACCAGGCAGGGAGGGGGCACTGTACCACAAAGCTGATGCGTTTGCAGGGGCATTGAGCACAGGGCCTCGCTCTGTGTGAAGTCTGGTCCCTTTTGCGATGGTAGGAGCCAGGAGCAGCTGGCCAGTGGATCACAGGTCTGCCAAGTGGCAGCGCTCACACTAGGGGCTGGCATTTGGGACGGTACCACATGCTGGGAATGCCCGAGAGGCAGGGGTCATGGAGAGCGAGCCTGATGGAGAGCCAGCCGAGCCAGTGTCATGCACAGCGTGTGTGGCTGGCCAGCTGGAAACAGCACAGGAGGTGAGCACCGGACGCTGATGATCACAGAAAGCTTAGCTTTCATGCAGCTTCCAAGGTTTAAATGTTGGTCTAAGTCCCATTGAAGGCACAGGCTGAAGGAGTTTGCTGAGCAGGGATACTGGTTACCCTCTCAAGAACATTTTGTGTATCCTTTTCAAAGGATTCTTTATGGAAAACTGAAGCAAAATACCTCCAGTCTGCCAGGGATATTTACGCATTTTACTTTAATGGAAGGTTCCATGAGAGATCCCTTGATTTTTCCTAAAGCACCAGGCTGCTGTTTGCACTTTTATTATTACTGTTATTACAAGATTACTCAGAAGTCCTAGGCACAAATAGTCAAAAAATATTTGAAAAACCGGTTATGGCAACAGAGGAAGTAGAAATTATGTAGACAGGAAGACAACTGCTGCCCTGTAATGTACAAAACCACACCACGTTCTATTTTCACTTGCTGTCTAGTGATTAGGAGCCTGATTTAACAACCAGCGGAGTTCGTGCAAACTCCTCTGCTTTCAGAAGGAGCTTGACCTGGCTCTAAAGGCATGCTTCATTAGGAAAAACACCTGAGCACTGTGGCACCTTCCATCAAAATTAATAACTTTTTTTCTTACAATATGTAATTAAGGGATAAAAGAGTCCCTACTAGTAAATTCTGCAGTTCAGTCACAAGCTTTCTAAAACCTGAAGTACCAAAAAGGCTCTGATTCAATGACGGCCCACTGCAAGCTCTATCTTTTGAGTAAGAGTTGAAGGTTAAATACCAAGCTATGCCCAGTGCTAGTGACAAAGATCTCCGTATGGCTCGTCCCACGGGGCATACTCATGTAGCTATTCCTCAGGGCTAAGACGTAATCTTTCAGGGTTGCTTGTCACAAATTTGTCCTGGTGTCATGCATTCATCCCTCTCTGCAAAGTGTGATTAAGGATGTGCAGAACAAGTCCTTCTGCAGACAAATGGTGTGATCCTTGCTACATGAGGGGTGTCCCATTTTAATTGTCAGGACAGATGTGATTTTCATTTTCCTCCATTATTTGCCTGCACCCATAATCTGCTGCTCTTACATTCTGTTGCTCATACATTCTGCAGCCATGCCTCATGTCTGAGGGTGAAGACAGGGATATCCATCTTGAAGAGTGATTGTTCAGCCATTGCCAGTGCTTCCCTCTCCGAGCTGCTGTGCTCGTATTAAACAGAGGCCCTCCATCTATTATAAAGCTTGCACAAAGGTGGCACGCACATGTGGAATATGTGGCTAATTCACCAACAAGCCATCTTTGGAGTGGTGTCAAAGCCTTGCAGTGCCTGCGAATTATCACTTAGGCAAATTCTAGAGCTTGGGTTGCGTCCTTCAACTGTGTCTCTTACTGCACTGTCTTCATAACTGTAACGCCTAGAACTTTAAACTCGCAGATACTTTGATCTGCAGGTTAAAATCACAAGGGAGTATCATTTTCTGGATAGATTAAGCACATGAAAAACTTGTGCCCAGAACCCTCGCTGCCATCCAGAGCTCTGTGCTGTGCTCACTGCGGCGATGAATGCCTGGCCCTTGGCGAGAGAGGAGGCGAGAAGCACTGTCTCCTGGAGTAGCTGCAGTTTTCCCCTCTCCAGTGTTGAGGCCAAAGTTTGAATGGGAGGCTGATTGAAAAGGTGTTTTTCTGGCAATGGAGTACTTTTTGGGAGAATTCAGAGTAGATCTGAGCGAAACAAAGGACAGGCGACAGAGAAAATGAGGAACAGAAAGTGCTGCTTCGCCAGCAATGCTTTTGTTTGATTACTGCCAGAGCATTTTCTAAGCTAATTCGAAATGGTGGTGCAGTGCCCGAGGGTGCGTCGCTTCAGGTGCATCCTTATGCTCCCGTTGCCATACACTGCGTTGGCACGGTGACCGGGCTGCAGCTGGTGCGACGCACTGCTCTGTCCCCCTCCAGGAGGTGGTCGTGCCTGTGACAAGACAGCCTCTGCGAAAGAAGAGCAGAAGGCACCCGAGTTCCCCCTTTCACAAGGTACTCGTCCTGACGGGCTTACTTTCCGCTGAAATACTGCCAGAGTATTCAGTTTGATTTCAGGCATTTATGATTTTGGGGGGAGTAATATTGGCATTTTTCAAAGATCAGACACAATTCTTAAAAATTTCCTTTAACTGAAATCCTATTCTGTCATTACAAAAGGTTCTGATGGAAAGACTTTCTCCTGGATTTAGATGAATTTATTTTCTGGTTTTTGGGTGTGGTCTGTGCCATTTGCAGAACAAGTGGTAACGCCAAGCTCCTGCACCAACCAGAGATGGGATTTTTGAGCTCTGCATCCGGGCAGCTAGACTGAAGAAAGTAGCTTTATCTGGTAGTCAAAGAGCAGGCATTTGTTGCAGGCCCCTACCTAATACCTTAAGGAAATGACCAGAGGGCATGCAATGGACTGAGTTTCATTCACGATTCAGGCCTGAGAAACCCTAAAGGTCAGGTAGCAGTGTAGGAGAGTTGGGTTTCAGGACAGGCAAACGGCACAGGCCTTTGTTAGCCTTCCCTACCAACCGGATTTCCCACAAGGTATCGAGACATCCAGTGAAATAAACTGAAAAAGAATGCCCCCAACACACAGGGCGTCCGTCCCTCTCTATTTAGCTTTGTCAGTCACACTCAGCAGCCTTCCCAGCATAATGAGAAGTCTGGTAATTTTGGCACTCTGGGGCATTTTCCTTCTGTGTGCACGTAAGGAGCTGAGGCCTTTTGTGGTAGGTGCACAGATGTCGTGCTGTCATTTAAAAGTAATACTTCACTCAAACAAATTGTCTTGGTAAGAATCCATGTTTGCTTTTGTTTCGAGGTGAAGGAAGCTTCGCGTGAACCACAGATGGTGTTTACAGCCCGTCATGCAGCTATCACTTTCCAGACAGATGGAGAAACATGGAGAGAACAGAAAGAGAAAAAGGCAGCTCTGATGGTTGGCATCTTAATTGGAGTTTTTGTGCTGTGCTGGATCCCTTTCTTCACCACAGAATTAATAAGTCCCCTCTGTTCCTGCAACATCCCACCCGTCTGGAAAAGCATCTTTCTTTGGCTTGGCTACTCCAATTCTTTCTTTAATCCTCTCATTTATACGGCATTTAACAAAAATTACAACAATGCCTTCAAGAACCTTTTTGTAAAGCAGAGATAAAAGGGGACACAGGAGAGAAAGATTCCTTTATGGCGTAACACAGAGGTGTCTTGCGGGAAACACGCCTGCGTTACGCACGGCTTTCATGCGTGAGAGCTACTTGAGGGGATTTAGAACAATGTAAAAGAAGGTGGAAGATGTTTGGATATACAGCTACTGACGGCTTACAGTTCCCCCTTGGAAATACACTGATGCTGCTCCAGCGTTTGGCAAGGAAGATTGAAGCGGCGGATACCTCCCGCCTGCAATTTGAATCGGGGCATGTTCAGGCCTGCGAGCGAAGCACTACTGCATCTACCACCACGACTGCCAGACCTCACCTAACCTGCTACCATCCTGCAGCGTTCTCTTCATCAGCAATGGCACCGGTGGGAACCGCTAATTGAACAGTACGGAAATGTTTGTCATACGGACGGGATGCTGGCCTCATTTCTGAGATTGATTTGGAAGGGAATAAACATGCTGTACTCAACCAGTTGTTGATGTAAAATCAGAACGGATGGCTAAGCAGCTCGAAAACACACCCTAGCATGACTGAAGGACTGCGTGTTCTCCAGCATGCGGCAGTCCCTGATGGGAAGTCGTGGTGAAATACGGGTTGGTTATGTCCCCTGGGGATAAGGGAATTTTAGAGCCAGGTGTAAAATTATTCAGAGCTACTGAGACTGTGCTTGCACAGGAGAAGGATCTGGTGTGGAGCTGTCACCTGCACTGTACTTCCACTCTGCAGGGCTCAGGCTCTCCCTGTTTGCCAAAACCCAGGTGAGCTCAAGACAGACACCTGATGCCTCCACGTCAAGGGGGCCTGTACGCACTATTATTTCATGCCACCATAAAACTATTTGTGTTACAAACACCAGACACGATGTAGTCCATCACCAGGTTTGTTGGCAGCCACAGGTGGCTGTTGAGCAGGGGTAGGTGAGGCTCTGCACTGCACTGCCTGTTGTCCTTGCATCACAAACGTGCTCATCACCCTACCTGAGTGAAGTCCACAGTCTGTCAGCTTCCATCAACCTCCTCCTACTGTAAGAATCAGGTCTAAGTGACTCTAAAAACTCCAAAGTGTCTCAAAATCAAGCCTTAAATTGTTTTTCCAAGATCAATTGTTTTTCCAAACACCCCTGTCCCAACAGTATATACATAAATAAATGAAAATATATCCATGCATACTGCCCAGTATTTGTTCCTCTAGTGGGTTTTACTTCCTCTGCTACCCTGAGCGGGAAATGCTGACAGCACCTCCGAGTATTTCTGGTGTCCCAGCACCTTCTCCCATATCCTCCTAAAGCTTCTTTAGGAAGCATAAGGGCAAAACATTATAGCTCTGATAGGACTGAGCAACATCACAACTCCTTCTGCAGCTGAAGTTTAACCTTTTGCACTGCCTTTCTCTGCCGCTTTGGTAGTTTTCTGCTGCTCAGACAACCCTTTGATCCCCAGCATACCCTCAGGCAAACACCTAACTGCACAGAATGGCTAAAAGTCACTAATTTCAGTGACTTTTTTTTAAGTCCAGCAATATACACCACTGTATATGTAAATGACACAGCCTCTATCTGCTTAACTTTTTGAATCAGTTTACTGCAGTGTAGCCTAAAATGATTCATGTGTCTGGTGATGTCAAACTCAGTTTAATGTCAGGTATATGGGCAACTTAGACCAAGGGCAGCCCCTTTCTAAAAGAGTGATGCTGCTAAAACGCCCATCCCTCCAGACCCTTCAGGGACCCACCTGGCTTCATCACACTATGAGGACAGTGTATGGTGGGACCAGGCCCTGCTGTGCTTCACACCCCACACTGCTGTGAAATTCCAGTGTGACCTGCTGCATCTGCAGCCAGAGCCACCTTGTATCTTGTGTACCTGCTGAAGATGCTTCTCCTCTCAATTGCACTGGGAACGCAGAAATTTTAATAACCTAGATATTCAGAGAGTTGTTAGATACTGGCTCAGACTTAAATGCCAACTTAAATAACTCTTGTGGATCTCTACTTGCCAGCATATGGAACAGCTACAAACTACTGTTTGGAGGCTTAATTAAAGGGGAAGAAGACACATATGTAAGAGTCTGAAAGTTACTAAAGCCTGCAGGCCTTATTTGGAGGCACTGATTAATTTTTCAAGTGAACTGAATTTTTCATACAAGATAGTCACTGCTCCAAAAACCTTAAAATCCAAACAGATGACATGGAAGGAGGAAATGAAGAAGCCATCTTAAGCTGGCTGTTGAAGAGCATAGAAATCTCTTGCCCGTGGCCACTCCTGAAGTTTCCCATAATCAGGCTTTGGCCAAATTTTAGTGCCTGCACCCCATCTGCCCAGTCAGACAAGCTGTTATGAGCACGCGGATCTAATCCCAACCCTGCTTCACTGAAGCTAAGGCACACCACAGCCCGTGGCTGCCGCAGCAGAGGCGTTTGTTCTAGCTGTACGTGCCAGCTGACTGGAGGCACACCAGGCTCCGGTTCCGGTGCGGTTCCTTCCAAGAAGCGACACCAATTTGCTACGGCTTGGCATCGGGCACTTGAGAAAACACAGTAGTGCCGGAGGGCAGCAGCACAGTTCAGTGTAGCTGCATGGTTGTGCTGGTATTACTGCAGATGCTGAGGTGCAGCCGAGCTGTCCTCGCCCAGCTCGAGAACTGGTAGCAGGGCTACCGATGTAGCAGAGAGTGTAGCTCTCCACCTCCACAAAGATGAATTTAGCTTCCCTAAGAGGTGAATCAGAGCCCCTGTAATTTTACTGTCAGAAGTTCTCAAGATAACTTGGTGCTCTGCCCACCCAAGCATCTGTGACAGCAGAGTAGGTACAGAATGACAGGCTTCCACCGAAAGCAGCTTGGCTTCATCCTCACCCAGAGGCGACAAGAAACAAGCAAAGCTGTCATTTCGCTTACAGTGGTTTTAGAAAGCTCTTAACAAAATCAGCTTCCCACACGGGCTCTGTGCACGTCTGCGTTTAGGAGAGCAGTGGCACATACTCAGGATTTAAAATCCTGGGTTTTAATCACATGGAATCTGAGTTTACTGTGGGGGAAAGAAATATGTCACCCGGGATTAGGGCCTAACCTGCTGGGTGCTGTTACCCACCGAGAGGCAGAAAAGGCATTGCCATCCCCCGGCCTGCTGCACAGCAAGCACAGAGCTCTACCCTGGGGTGTGTGCACCCAACCCGGGACCGTGGTGCGATGGGAGCATCGCTGTTGGATAGGCAGCAGCCTTGATTAAAAAAAGGTGGAACTGTGGATAATTTTCTACCTCCCTTGGTACTTTATTTCTGTGATTAATTACTCTCATTATTAAAAGTTACAACTGAATTTTAATTGAAAAAAAGAAGAGGAAAGAGTAAGATCAGGCACACAAGCATTCCTCTTTCCGGGACTTCAAGCATTAGGGTTTGGATCTTACGTTATTGTCTTGTTAGCCTTGGCTTCAAGATGGACCAAAGAAAACACAACTCCCACGTGAACTAAGATAAATGATACAGTATCTCAAATATCCAAGTAAAATAAATCAGCTATGAAACATCATTTGGCAGTGTTTAGATGTACGGTCATTTATTTCCCCAAATAGCAGTTGCCAGTTTGGAGTACACCAGTCATCTCTGCTCCTACACAGTGGACTACTAGTTTTATTTCCTGGCACTGAATCTGCTCCTAGAACTCCTCCCTGGAGACTACTGCTCAGCAGAAAGGCATTGCTGCATCCTGCAGCAAGGCTCTGAGAAGCCTACAGCTATACATTAATCTAGAGCTCACTGTCTTGTGCTGCTGGAATCAGATTGTGCAGAAATTGAAGAGCTTTGGAAGATGAACGTGAACAGAACACACTATTTTTTTGTGCTCCTCCTCGCTCTGTGAAACCCACATCCCCATGAAAGCTCTGCAGTAATTCATTAGCTTACCCAGGAGCTCCTGATCTCTCAAGTGTACTTCAGTATTCCTCCTAAATAACTGTTTTACGTAAGAATTCCCAAGCCCTTCCTACATGAAGATTGATGCAACATGAGATGAAGGGTTTGTTCCAGAGAATACACACCGACAACCCGCTGTGAGCACTACATCATAAGCTACTCTACCCCGGTCACCCAGACACCAGCTGACTACAGGAATGCGCTGCTGGGTGCGAGGTGGCCACCGGCCCTGCCTGAGGAGCTGGAGGAAGAGGCAGTGCCTGCCTCGAGCTCCAGGGACCAGAGCCTTGGTGGCTTCAATGCCAGCTGGCTGAGTCTGCATGGGCTGCAGCTGTGTAGACAGACATGAATAAACAGGCTGTGCTCATATGTTTTTTTAGAAAAAAAAAGACTCTAAGACTATGTCATCCACCACCCAAACGAGTAAGATTTGTCTTACCTTGTATATATGTCATATTTCCTTGCCTAATTTAGCAAAGCTGGCGCTAAGGAGGTGGGTGTACCAGCAAACACAACTCTCCAGCTGCCTGTTCTGCCCGAGCACCAGCAGCTACATAGAGTGGGACCCACAGGAATCACACCCCTTCTCTCGTGCAAGTAACTGTATGTTTCTAAAGAGATTTCAGCAAAGCTGGGTATACCCGTACCATAGTGCCCCTGGAGAACAAAGCAGAACCTGCTACTTCGTCACCCAGGAAAACACTTTTGCATGTCACACGTTTCTCCCCCACCAATTACCGTTGGGTTCAGGAACCTACACAATAAGGTCACACTTTAATAAGCAGATTTTCCATGGAATAAAGAGGAAGATGGGGAAAAAAAAAAAAGACTTAGAGAAAATATTAGTCACATTTTAACTTGCCTTTACAGCTTTTCTTTCATTCAAAGCAATAGTGACTCGGTGCAGTACTCCATTCATTTTGATACACTGCAACAAGAAGATTGTCTGGATTTTGTCACGCTCCGATTAGGTGTATGTCACCAATTTCACTCAGAAGATGTGAGTGGAACTCCAAGTGTGCTTGTGGAACTGCATTTGAAGAAAGCTGTCACAGTCTAACAGGTAAGCGTATGCCTTCAGCTCAGAGACTGTCTCAGCTTCTGAAACAAAGAGCACACTTTACAGCAGTTTATTCATCAGGATATCAACATAATTATATTTATTGAAATACAAATTACAGCTTTGAGCTGGCTCTATCAAATAAAAAGAGGGAAGCTCTGCTACAAGCCCTGCACATGTTACTTTACAAGTCTGGTAATACCAAGTTAATCTGTGGCAAGATCTTTCTCTTTAAACATTCAAATCCAGCAATACTGAGGTAACATTCTGGGAAACTCTTAGGTCCTCACTTGCAACCAGCTGAAATGGAGAATTAGGACAGATTCTGCTTGCTGTAGGTTTGTATGCTGGGGACTGATTTCTCAGTAAATCGCTGAAGAGTCAAGATACACAAGACCTATTCCTTCTGATAGTAAATTAAAAATATATTTAATTCTGTAGCTCAACAAATGAATGTCATGATTACGCAAAAAAGACCTCAAATTTTCAGTAACAACATGGCACATGTTGAAGCTTTACTGAAAGCCAATAACCACTTTGAGCACTGTTCTCCTTTCTTTGAAAACTCCACTTACAAGTTCTCTCCAGACGCTGCCCTTCACTGACAAATAGGTGTCACCGTCTTACTGGGAGCCCAATTAACTCACTTGGTTCTGCTCAGCAGGACTGTCATGGATACAGTTCCCTAAACCCAGCTTCCCACAAGTAGCCATAGCATGATGTGTACTTGTTCCTCCACACTAAAACTGACTGGGGACAGCCTGATGTAACAGTGAAGCCTGGCAGTCACCAGGTTAAGCAGAAGGAAGGAAGGAAGCTGCCTGGTAGAAGCAGTACCTCTTTCCTGCCTGGGTGTCAAAAGAAACAGTACCCAACGTACACAGCCTGTGACAGAAGGCAAGAAACAACCAATGTAACTTCTTCCATACCTCTCCAGCCTCTTTCCTCTCATTTTCACACCGGGACCTGAAAGCAAAGACAGTGTCCGTCTGCCCTGGTTTGCAATCTGTTGTAGAAAGAAACTGACTGGTTACAGTAAATCATAAAATGGACTGATCTGTGTTCTGTGAGCAATGGCTGGATCTTCACAAAACCCAGCTTTAGGCCTTTGCCTAAACCACTGGCTCCTAACCACAGCAGTGGATCTAATGTTTTTACAGTCCATGTTGAAGTTTTCAAGTTCCTGTAACAGGCAAGCATGAAGTTTAATGTTATACTGAACAAATAACATTTATTCTACATGTAAGTTCATTACTTACCCTACCTAGGAAAATTTGCTTGGTGAAGCAATTTTGATGACAATCATTAACCCCAAATCGAAATGCCCATTCCAATTACTTTTTTTAGACGTGCATGATACGCAAACACATCGCAGCTTGAATTCACAAATGGGTTATCTTCGTGCCCATGTTAAACTACTCAGTTTACGCATTAGAAAGCAAGAGAATTACAGCTTGTAAAAGGCAAAGTTTGTAGATGTAAATAATGTCTCCTAATATCACAGCTGACTACAGAAAGTCTGCAAAGCACCCAAAGCTAATTTCCCTCCTTGAGGGAACTCTGAATGTGATTTTTTTCCTTCTTTGAAGGTCCTTGGAAGGTAATTTTGCCTTCATTATTTCCCTAGCTCTAGGAAAACTGAATACATATGAGAGGAACAGCCCGTACGCATTCAGACACTAGCCAGTGGCAGGAATAAGGTACAAACTGGCTCAGTACAAAGGATTCCTTTCTGTTTGCACTGAAGAACAGTAAACGTGTTTCAGGTTATCAAAAGACATATTTCAGGTTGTCTTATATATGAGACTTTTCTCCTTACGCAAGGCTTAACGAGCGCCTGCGGTTCTCCAGGTCCAGCACTACAGCTTGCGTGCCGCTATCAAACCTTCTGCTGCATTCAACGGGAGCCGAGTCAGGCACTCTCCTGCGATGGACCTGCACGGTCTCCACTGAGACTTCTGTAACTTCACTAAAGTTATTAAGGGGATGCTTACAGAAGACAAATATACCCTTACACAGACCTCTCTGCATGTAGCAGGCTCAACAGCTCACACCACGCACCAGAAATACCATGCTTACCAGAAGCGGCGAGAGAAAAACAGAACGTTACCGGTCGCTGCGTGACAGGTGAAAACATCCCTATGAGTGAGTACGGACACAACTCACCTTCTAACACACTCGGAATTCAAAAGCACATCAGGGCTTCTAAAGCAAGCGCCACCTTAAAAACACCATAGCAGAAGGTCACTGGATTCCAAACGTCCTTTATTTTGTATTCGCTGCCACAGAAAGGTATCGAACAGCATCAGTGTTACTGGGAAAAAGAACATGGGTTTTCTTCCCCTGAAGACGTGCTGTACATTAACTCAGTCCAAAATCCTGATGTTAAAGTAAAAAAAGCAACTGTTTGAATTATAAAATACTGTATATACAGGTATAAAAGTGTTTCAGAGAGTGTTCCACAAAATTCCTAAACTTTCAAGGGCAAGTCTTCAGCAGGGCAAATAGGTGGTTGTCTTCAAAGGTGAACGTCAGTCCACTGAGCAGAATGCCCGAATCTTCATCTTCCTAGATTACAGGTGACACAGACTTTGATTTTCATCCCAGACAAGGGTAACGTGATGGTCCTAGTGATTACGGTGTTTTTTTCCTGGAGCTATTAATGTAACAAGGACTTTCTATATAAAAATGAATTTCTGAAAAAAATTATACAACAGCTAGACTTTATAAAAATATAGATCTGTAATTTTACACCAGGAATTATTCAAGGTAAGTTTCCATTTTATTATGTCTTAACGATTAGAAATTTGGAATCGTATCCGTGGCTAGAGTGTAAATTAAAATAACGTGAAGTTATTAGCTGGTGAAGAGGTTTCAAGAATCTCATTCTGTGGGTTTTTTTGGCCAAAATTAACAAACCACTGCATTCCGCAGTGCACATCTTGTGGTACTGGACATACCACACAGTATGTATCTACTTATTCCAGGATCTTGACCTAATTCAGTGTTAAACCCCAAAATAAAAAACATCCCCATTTTCCTTACTGTGGAAAAAAACCAAACCCAAATAAATAAAGTTAGACAATATTTCTATTTTGCTGTACTGGATTAACTCTTTACTGTGCAGTGGAGGCAATAATGAATAATACAGCCATGTGATGAAGGAATGCAAAACTGAATACATACTGGAAAAAAAGACTTTTACAGCTGTGCGTATATATTTTTTTATATATCTCTATATATATCTACATTGCATTTCTAACTGTCACCTCACAAACGAGATTCAACAGACTGAATGACCATCTATAAACTTCACCAGCTGGCATCCTTCAGGGAGAACTAGCTTTCAGCTTAGACAGCAGCATCTCATTCTTAC
>NW_010273117.1:0-9438 GCF_000690775.1 Eurypyga helias | reverse complement strand
CATTCCTGTTAACAGAAAGCAAACAGACAAAGCGGGAGTTGCTCTTAGTTCTACCTTCATGTCAGCAAAACCAAACCCTTTGATTCTGAAAGCTCTCCCAAATCCAAAATAGCCTGGAGCGAGTGATGAGCTGAAGATAGTGCTGGTTCATCCATGTTAAGAGTATTCGTGAAATGTTATGAAGTTCAACCCAGAAGGGGCACTGCTTAGCCATTCACCTGAACTTGTTACAAGCAGCTAAAGCAAATTCACCTTTTTACCTGCAAACTGAGTAAATCTGAAACTGTGATTACTTTTAAGGGATAAGGAACTTTGAGACAGTTTGCAAAGAAGTCAGTGCTCAGGGAACAACTCAGTATCACAACCGTGGCTTCATTTATTTTTAAGGATAGTGATGTTTCCTAGATGCTCCCTCACAAGGCAGTGCAAGAAAAACGGCTTTTTTATGTCTCCATAAAAAAATACAGTAATTAATTTCCACCTGACTTCTGCACCAAGGATGGAACATTGTGTCTGTCAGAAAAGTAGCCGAACGGTCCCTGTCACTCTCCCAGAGTACACTGCCCAAAACAGGAAGGAACTGTCTCAGAACAAAGCAGGACAAATTATAGAAAGATGTTTTTCCTCAAACATCCGAAGCCAACTGACAATTCTGCCTGGCAGCACTACTTTGTCATTCATTATCATGGAGACAATAATTAACAGAAGCACATTATGATGAAAAGCTTGGGGAAGGCTGAATCAATGATGTGTTAAACAGTGCTTTCACTGTGGTTAGAAAACAAGGCTGTTTCCTAAAGGTATTTATAACTACCGACACTCTGGATTCCCTCCCTTATTCACATATTTCGACAGCCCTCCCTGCTCCAATACCTAACTGCTCACAGACCTTCAGGAGATTCCATCTGGAAACCTAAATACACAGCTTGCTCAGTAACAAGTTGATCCTTCCTCTCTAACATGGAGAGTGCTAGTCTGTGTGTAAAAAACAACTTCCAAAACCAAATTCAGAGCCTGAGAATCACGTGGAGATATGCACCAGGAGACCTGGGGAACACGGTGTGGTAAGCACCACGTGAGGAACCTTTGTGCCTCTACTCACGCACAAGACAAAACGGGTACCAGTTTATGTCAGCACAAATGTTCTTACCTCTTTAAATTCTTTCACTGTTTTAAAGTAAAGCCTCTGTTTTTCTAGAAGCTCCAAGTATTCGTCATTCAACTGGTCTCTTCGCATTTTGTTTTCTTGCTTCTTCTTTTCCATCTGTTGGCACACAGGAAGGGTAAGAGATCACACACTGTGTAAGGAACACACACAACCCCCTGCTGTATCAGGAACTCTAACGGTGGGAGTTGGACGTTTTGTATACGATACCCCCGGCTTGTGCTCTCAACGCAATTAGCATTTAGGCCAGCTCTTTAATTAAAAAGCAATGCCCAAGTCTCAGTACCAGTGGCACTCTAGGCAGCAATCAGAATTACACTACGGCTCACAACTCTGAGAAACAGTGCTCTTGGTCACTGAACAATCCTGCTGCAACGATCACACAGTGAAATTAATTAATGAGCACCCTCACCTCCCGCCCCCCCCCCAAAAAAAAGAGGGGGTTTTGATGCAACACTGAGCTCTTGCTTTGGTTGGCCGTTAGCTGTATCAAGCGGGAGGGCAGGAGGCATCTCTGCCTCCCTGTGCAATGCTGTATGTGCTCAAGACCGAAACCTAAGACATCTCTTCCTTCCTCCTGCCACAGCTGTGACACACGCAACTTGGTCCCTAAACACGAAGGGGATTGGTTCTTGTTCCAGAACAGACTGCTTTCCTCTCAGGGTACGTCCAATGAAGCTCTCCCGTCACAGCAGCGCAGACCAGTTTGCTGCTGGTCTACAGGGTAAATTTTCCCTCCTTCCCTCTGCTGCTAGGGCACAGCCACATAAAAACCCTATTGTGCTCCTCTCCCCACTGCATTCTGACAGGCTTTCGCTTCTTCAATTCTTACAGGGGAAAAAACCAATTCCAAAAACTGCAAGAATCCCACAAAGCCCAGACAAGCAGGAAATGCCACAGCAGCAGAACTTGCTGCATTTCTACATTTATCTATCAGCATTCATCTTATTGATTCTTATGCCTAAAACGAGCAGATCCCAAGCTATCCCTGAGAATGAACACTGCTAACAAGGCATGCCTCCTTCACAAAGCCAGCTGCTGTCTAAGCATCAGGGGGTCTCTCAACATCAAACTTACCAGGGCTGGTAGGTTTTTAAAGTTATACTTGAGGAAGAAAAAGGGTCAAATGTGTTAATGTAGGAAAAAGCCATTGTTACACGCATCCCATTCCTTTAGGATAAGGCTAAATCCAGCACTGCTAAAACATTTAGGAACTAGATCTTGTAAAGAGATAAGACCCTATTACTATGCTTTGTTAAGTTCCTTCTTTTATGCACAACCACGACAAATCTCTCAACACACTCCTTGCAGCAGGAACTGGCCTGCCCTGTCCTTGGAAAGTCTCATGAATATCTGTTATCACACTGAAACGCTTGTTTGCAAGTTACTCGTTATTGTAACAGTTACGTCCGCTTCCTCCTTAGGCCCCTTTTACCACACAGGTACAGTATGACCGGCTTTGAAAACTGAGATTTCTCTTCAGGTGAAAGGTGGAAGGTCTCCAGGGCTGTACAGAAAAGTGGATGCACTTTAAGAATGAATCGTGAAACAGGCTGTGAGCACCTCTAATGCACTGCAGACAGAAGCTGAGCAGTAAGACTAGGCCCTCACGGGGATGAGCAACCCTTGCAGCGTACAGCTAGCCTGCCTGTTGGGAAAGTCATCCAAGAGATATTCCCTAGATGAAGAACAAGAAAACCTTCCCTTCTGCAGCAGAGCTATTCCGCAAGAAACCATGTGAATTGTGCAAAGTTTCTTGGCACCCGCTTGTTGTCAGTATCTTCACTGGCACTGAGAAATCAAGCGTACTGCGAGGAGGTACCAGGTGATTCTCTACTCCATCACTAACAATCAGGTTTTTTCCTCTCGACTGTGATAAGCTTAGCTTTCTCATTCAGAAACTCCTGTTTCTCTCCACGAGTTGTACCTGCCACCTCCCGCTGATCCAGACACCTACACCTAGGCATGAAACATCACTTGTGAACCCTCACAACGTGCCAGTGGCCAAACTGCCAGTGCAGAAATACAGCACAAGTGACCTGAGCTGCCACTGCTTTCAGCAACCATCAGCAATGCTGAAATTGTTCTCCCAAAGTAATCAGTCAGCTGCCATGACAGACCCCTCTCCCTTATCCGTTCATGAAGCAGTTGAAAGTTTTGATTCCATCTGAGAATATAGTGAAAGAGCCCCGAACAATTTTATGGGCTTCAAAGGTTTAGCAGTTCAATTGCAAGAACCCCAAGTCAGTCACCCCAGAGCTCTGACTCTGCTTCCACTCCTGCAGTTCGCTGTGCTGTTAGCGTGTACACGACGGAGGACAAGACAGAAAACACCACACTCAGCGCCTGGACGGTTCCAATTTGGGGCAGTTGTCGCAGCAATTAAAGTACTGCCATTCTTCCAAAAGATCTTCAGGCTGAGGAACCAAGCCCGAGAGGCAGGTCTGACTGTGCCCACAGAGCCCAGATGGAACAGTGCTCACCAACTCAGGCGACATACAGCCTTTTCAGGCGTCTACATCCCCATGCTGCCAAGAAGGTAAGGGGGAGTAGCTTCCCGCCCACAGAGGAGTGGTACAGTACCTCCGCTCTACTCTATGCATTAACATTTCAGCAGCGAGCAGTTCCTTACGGATGTGACAGGAAGTAAGACTTGTTAGCTGCTTGCTTAATTTGCACCTCACACACTGGATTTTTCCATCCATCGTTATTATCCGGGAAGTTTTTCTGAAATAAATCCCAGGTGCTAGCAAAGAAAGTGAGAAGAATCTCAGACCTTCATCCGATTCTGTTTGATGCCTTCTACAATCTGCTCCATCTGCCGTAAAAACTGCTCACGAGAACCAGAAGATGCCATAGCTCTGGAAAGGAAAAACAGAGATAACAACTAACAAGGATGTGAGACAGCGTGCCTCACCTACAGCTGTCTTGCATATCTACCCACGTCCCAGAATTCGCATTGCTTAAGCGTTCTGTGCAAAAATTCATCTTTTTATCACCGTTTTCAGGTAACGGCGCAGATCTTTGGCTGGTGTCAGCTATCAGAGATGGGAACAGTGGCTACAGAGCTCATCACAACCCTTGGCCCTGTCGATTCGAGTCTGTCCCTTGCTCTTGTGTGTGCTACAGAAATCAGCTACTAGGAACTAACCAAAAGCACAAACTTTCAAGAAAAGCAGCTGCTGTGAATATTAAGGTGGCGAGTAGAGGACTAGTAGATCAGTAAATATTCTTAAAAAATAACTTCATGCCCAAATAGAGAAAGCCTAGAAGTAATTTTAAGACTTGTAATGTATCTTGAACAGATTAACAAAAATACAACAAAGAAAATACAACACCCACCCACCCCACACCCCCCCAAACAACCAATCCAAAACCCAGCTATCGATTACAGCATTGGTTTCTGCTGACTGGATGGAATCAAAAGGATCTCATCATTGAGCAAAACAGTCTACAATCCCTGCTGCAAAGGAAAACATCAGAAATACTTAATTCCTGGCAATTTTGGAATTAAAAGGTTTGGATTAAAAAAGCCCCAAAACCAACACAATATCAAAAGTGTCTGATCAAAGACGGAAGGACACAAGTGAATGTCCTTCATCAAAACGTTTAAATACAGGGGTAGTCTGTAATAAACATGTCTGAAATACGTCTGAGTAATGTTTGCTACATAATGTAATAACCACAACCTCATAAAATGGAGAAAAATATTTAAAGTAATGCCAGGAAAATTATGACTGAATGATTTCTTCCCTCTTCAGTGGAACTGAAGAGCCAAGCATTAAAAACACGTGCTGGCTATAAGAGCTAGGTAATTCCAACTCTTTGATTCCCCAAATATTGGTTTAAACAGAATTAACTATTTCATAAACTAGTTTATGTTGATAAAAATTCGAACAGTTTTTCAGACCCTATAACTCACGCCCATTCCCATTTTTCCAACCAACCATGCTATTCATTTCAACTGTCAGGAGAAAAACATTACTCACTGATGAAAGTTGTCATGAATGGAATTCAGCAAGTTAACCTGTGAATTAGGGAAAAAGAAAAAAAAGAAATTATCCACCTGTCCTTTCTGGTTTTCACAGACAATACAATCACAGCATGGTTTGGGTTGGGAGGGACCTTAGAGCCCATCTAGTTCCAACCCCCCTGCCATGGGCAGGGACACCTTCCACTACACCAGGTTGCTCAAAGCCTCATCCAGCCTGGCCTAGAAGACAACGAAATTCAGGTTCAAAGACTGACTATACAGATGTTGCCCTGACAAGCAGTCAGCTACGTGAGAATCACCGTGAGCATTCCTTGGAAGAACCACCACGATCCCGCAGCGTCAGTAACACCTATCCCAGTCAATATGCAGTTTATGTGTGTGGTTTCTATTATGAGATGCCAACGTGGCACTGAATCAAGACAGAAATAGAAATTTCTAACAACATCACAGCAATATTTTGTTCCTCTCGGTATAAACTCTTCCAACTAATTAAACTACATATTGAATATTTTCTGTGAAAGCACCTTTGATTTTTTTCCTTGCTTCGACATATTGCTGAGAGTGCTAAAATTCAGAGTAGCGACTGATGTGATTTTCTCTCTTAGCTTGGAATACTTCTTGCAAATCCCCTGTGGTTAAACCTTTCCAGCAGTTCCTCCTTTTGAAGAATATTTGAAAGCGTTCTGTACTGCACAAACCTACGGGCTGCAAACAGAATCCCTTGCCCCACTGCTATGGAAAGCTAAACCGATCTCTCCCAAATCTTAAATCTTCCATCCAGAGGAGATGCTGGTAAGCACATGGCACGGCAGAATCCGCAGCTGCTCCTGGCCTTACTCTGAAAAATTCAAACCAAGTCTGAACAGACTCCAAAGCAGCCAAGATGCTAAAGAATTCCTGTTATTTAGAGGAAATAAATTATTGCCTGACTCACCAGTATCTGCCACGTCCATGTCATTCCCTCCAGATATTTCCAAAAAACATGCATTTAAGGATGTAATTACAGTTTATACCACAAAACATTCAAACCATGCAAAGTAGTACTGTACAAGTACTGCACAGTACGTGCTGATGTGTTCCAATGCAGGCAGTAAAACCAGCACTTAAACCCTCAAAATCTAAGTTATGAAAAAAATGAGTTTAAAAGCACTTTCAAAACAAATCTCTCACAAATACAGCTGAAACATCAACCATTTCACAGAGCCCTTTCATGTCGAGGTACAAGCCGTACAGCCCATATCCCCCCGTACAACAGCTCCTGCTCTTGTTACTTTAAAGAGGTTATGCCCAGCTATTTCATGAAAGGGTTGGTTTGGGGACATCTTTTCTGCATTACCAGACAATATTTATATTGCTGAAACCTTGGTTCTAATACTAAAAGCACAAGGTTCTAATATTAAAACACAAGAAAACATCAACTGTATTATACATTTATCAAAGTTTAGGCTGCATCAGAGGACATTCAGACCTCCCTCTCATGACTGACATCAAGATAAATTGATAAAGGGTTGTTTTTATTCTCTTTTTGAAATTATATCCATGGAAGTGATGCTTGGAGCTAAAAAAATCCCAACCAAACCTCCACCAGAAGGGTACTGAATGATATTGTGTGTAGTCCCAGTATGTATTGTGATGTGTAGTCCCAGTTTATACAGCAATGAAGTACACCTGCTCTGTACTGTCGGTGGTTTTTATGAGCCCATTTCAAAAAGCAATCTCTGTATCCTTTTTAAATTAAAGAATTAAAGCAACAGAGAAGCCTAAAGTATCAAAACATTATATTTTTTAAAAATAATGTCATATTTATCAAGTCCTGGCTACTCCTATTGGTCCACCTTTGCTGAAGTCACATGCCTGGCATTGTAAAAAAAGAATACTGAAATCACTCAATTAAGTCACACCCCAAGAAAGAGCCAAACTCGGTAAAGCAGGGAGAGAGGGGAGGTAAAAAACCCAGTCGCTTTCATGAAAGCTGCTTTTCTGATCCCGATCCAGTTAAATCACCAGCGACTTAAGTGTGGGCAGGCTCCGGCCCTGAGAACCAACTCTGTTGTTGCTGACAGCAGCTGGAATTTGCTCCCCAAAGTTACTGAGTGTATCATAAAAGATACTGACCAAAGAGAGGGTAATTTGGTGCTGTGATACCAAGACATCGGTATCTTGTGATACCAAGACAGATATTTGCTTGCCAAACGTTACTCACGTTTTGTGAGCACAGTGAGTAGTTTAAACACGCTGTGCTAACAGCGCCATGTTTACAACACAGACCGTTTCTCCCAACATTAGAAATATTCTTATGAATCAGTTGCTTCATTTCCACCTACAAAGACTGTGAACTGTTCTGACAGCACTGAATGTGGTGAACGCCAAGGAAAAACCTCTCTCTCCTTTCCCCACTGACTGTATATTTAGAAAACAGTTTAACATTTTTCTTACCTCCTTTTCCAAATATACTTTCTTATCATCCAGTGTGTTATAAAGAGTAAAGAACTGCTTCGTTTCTTTGTGAGTTGCTGAGACTGCAAACAAATAAAGGGTAGAATAATAAAAGAGCATGAGGCGAAATGGAATCTGTAAAAACACTCCGTAGGCTCTAAATGAAATACTTGCCCCTATCCATAATGGAACACTCTTTAATACGTTCCGGAAGAATATTCCCTTTGCATGTACGACTCCAGCAGGGTTTGCAGAGGGAATTTACAGTAACATCGGATTTTATGGTAACACCACAGCTCAGTGTTTGAATCGCGCCTCCTCTGCTGACAGTCCTTTATGGGAACACAGGCTGGCACCATCGCTGCGCTCCCTTACCGCTGTGTGTTCAGCCGACCCTCCTGCGCCCTACCCTCACCCCACACAGGCTGCCGAGCCTGCAGCACAGCTGCCCCGGCAGCGCTTGCCCACGGAGGCGGGGAGGCTCAGGCTAGGCAATGACAGACAGGAAACGGGCAATCCGACAGCACTGGGATTCTCACCGTGCATTACACGACGGATTCCAAGCGACACATGTGCAAGATGCCCAAGAAGCTTTCACTGGTTTAAACCCTTTTTTTTCCCTCTTCTTACAATTTCTTCACACTGATGGCATTAAATAATTCTTTTCAAACACGACTTTATGGATTAAGTGATTGTAGCAGCTGTTGCTCACAGCTCATAGGGGAAGGTAAGGCTCAGACACGCCTTCCTTTCTGGCCTACAAGGTGATGACTGACTCAAATCTGTTAAAGTATCCATCTGTTCTTTAGTTCTTCGTGCCTAAGGACACCCAACACATTTGTGATTCCCAAGGAAAGAGTTCAGCAGAGAAGGACAGTTGGCAAAAATTATTATGGCTCTTATAGTAAGTGCTGTCTAGATTCTTGAACCTGGAAAAAATGTGTGGGTTAAAAAAAAAAAAGATAAACCCAAGTGAAATCATGCTCATTACATTAAACTCTAAAGGCTAACAAATTGCCATCTTTAAATAAACCCTTTACTGAACCAACAGGCTGGACTAAACTTTTGAAAGGAACCATTTCCAGACACAGCATGACCTCCCTCCCCCGTCGCAACGTCATTTAATCATCCAAATCGTTAACAAGTCAGACTTCTGACTTGTACAAGCCTGTTCTCCATACCAACCCAGAAGAAAACTTCAGGATTTCCACTGGGTTAGAAAGTTGTAGCAGCTTATGCAGCCTTACGGGCACACACCAGAGCCCACAGAAAGCTAGAGAGACAAAGAAAAAAGAGGAAGGAGGAGCCACTTGCTCACTCTTGAATGCACAGCTCCATGTTTTCAAGGGAAGATGCTTCAGTTCGGTCAAAAATAAAGCAGGGAGTATTGGAACTTGAAAACACTCTAGTACAGAATCACTGAGGTTGGAAGGCATTGCTGAAGACTGTCTTGTCCAACACACCTTGGATCAAAATTCAAAAAAAAACCCAGGTTTTGGCAATTCTGAAAATGAGCTGAATCTGGCTAAATGAAAAGCCTCTAAAAAATACCACAACTGACAAAAAGCCCTGCTAGAGATTTTCAGCTCATTTTTCCAAAAACTTAGCCTGAACAGTGCAGTTTCCTGGCCACAACTAATCAGTGTGTTAGCTGAAGTTAATACACTTACTTTATACTACAAAAAACACAGTCCCATAAAATCTACTCCCAAAGCTACACAAGTCTCTTTGATCTTAATCTTCTGGTACTTCCTATTTACATGAAGCTCCATCCTCTCAGCAGACTGATGCTCTGACCATAGATTATTTGTCTAAATCACTTAGTCATAGAATCATAGAATGG
>NW_010273116.1:0-4388 GCF_000690775.1 Eurypyga helias | reverse complement strand
ATCTTCCGGGGATGAACAGTAAATCTGGATGCGCGGGGGGGGGATTTCTGCCAGCTCTCCAGCCTCCAGGCGTGACCCCGGAGGGATGCGCCGGTAACGTGGCTGCTGGGCACGGGGCGCCTTGGCGGTGAAAACCGACAAGCGGCTCTCTTCCCGCTCCCGTCCTGGGGGAATGGACGCCGATAACTTTCCGCTGCTCTCCTGCAGGGAGTGAACATGGCAGTGTTCCTAGCGCGCTGCTCAGGTGCCCCGCTGAGCTGGGTTTTCGGTACCTGGTGCTCGGAAATGGCCTGTGTCCTGCTCCCTCCTCAACAGCCGGAGGTGCGAGGGAGCGAGGGGTGAGAGTAGTTACTCTAACTCTCCTCCTGCCTCTCTTTCTGAGATCCGCTGATATCCACCAACGTCCATCTGCATACTCCTTCATTAGGGCATTTAGATCGTAATCTCATCAGCCTCTGCTCACGAAAATAATCCTTCTCAGAGCAGAGATGTTGCAACCTGTGTAGGGTTTCCTTCTTAGGTCATCAGTTCTCACTTTTTCATTGTAATCGTTGGCAAAGACGACCAATATCCAGAGATCGTACTCTTTAGAGCTAAAGGAGCTACCCGAGGCTCTGTTCCGCTGTAATGGTGTGTCAAAGCATTGCAGTAGAGTCTTTTGCATCAATATGGTCCCCCCACCCAATTTTTTGACATAACGCGTGCAAGGTGCGTGGTGCAGAAGTCAAATACCAAATGTTTAGTGTGGTTAGCGTGAGTGGTACTCTTTGATTTGACGAAAACAAGTTTTGAGAAGACTATTGAAGGAAACGCGCTGCATGTCAATTCTTTGTATGTTACATGGGAGCAGCTTTCAGAATATGAGTAAACTTCCATATAACCTATGAAAATCTTTTTATATTAATGATGCTGCAAGAGATGCTGTCCTGGAAGAACCTCACAAACCCTGTGACTAATACTGCTTAGTGTAGCTTGCGTCTTAGCGAACAGATGACAACAAAAGCAAGTATCATAAAGTGCACTTACTCATTTGGAAAAACTGTACTACCACAGCACCTGATAAGAAATGTGAGGTAGCGTATCTTACAGAAATATGTATCTCCATAACACAGAAATTCCCTAAAGCGCTCAGTTCTTAAATCTTCCATAATCGATTGTGAGAAACCACCACTTTTATATCAAGATTTATGAAGTGTGTGGATTACTGAATTACAGTGTAAGCTCCGACACAAGGCGTTTAACTTTATTTCAGCATGACTGTTACAGCACGTGTAGTGCAGTTAGAGCCAGAATTGAAGAACAAATTGTGTTAAATCTCAGAATAGAAATACTTCGCTCTCTTAACATTTACTGAGAAATCTCAGCTTTTTTAACAGCTTCTGGGTTTAGAAGAAAAGTTTTTGCACTAATAATGACATGCTTTTACGCATTATTTTTTGGTGTTTCAGTGTCTTTCCTTTTTTCCATTGCAGATTATGTTTATTTTGAAAACTCTTCCAGCAATCCATATCTCATTAGGAGAATTGAAGAACTTAACAAGGTACACAAGTATCTAAGATTCTTGCTTAACCTTTGGCAACAGTCAGTACACTTCTCAAAAACTGCCAATGATTTCCATCCCATAAGATTTCTATTGTGGTAGAATCTTCTGGTGCGGTGGGTGGGGTTTTTTGTACGTCCTTGAGATTTGCCATGCATTTTGTGTATGTTTCAGTTACTGCAATGTTGCTCTGCGATATCCTGTATTTCTGCCCCCATATCTAAGGAAACACCCAGTTGATCATTCCTGGTCAACAGGAGTACTCTGCTGTAAAAATTTCCAAACTAATCCTGTGAATGCTTGAGGAAATGAAGAAATTTAATTCTCTGTATGGTGATGACACTCTGAATCCCTGTGGAATGATGGTGATCATGTAATGTGTCTGCTTTGGATGTATTGTGAAGAGCTAGGAGGTATTGGTGAGGCTTGGCAGTGATCAAATAACAAGAGTATGTGATTTCTGTGGATGCTTATTGGGAGCTGTGAATGAAGGACGGGCTTTTGAGCAGACACAGAGAATCTATTCTCTAACTTTATCCCGAGTGTGTTTTTTATAAAGAATGGAGTTTTTTCAGAGTGTTATTTTAGGGAAGGCATGACTACTTTTTTTCAGTTTTGTGGTACTAAGAATGGTGTGGAATTTTTTTTTTGTGTGTGTGGCGTATTTTTAATATTCCATCAGGCGGTATTAAAACTTACTGATAAATTATGTCAAAATTAGTGATGTAAATAATGATAAAGATTATTTTTTCCCGTGATTAAAAAGTAAAGTAAAAAATTGGTGACGTGCAAACTGTGTTGTTCTTGGTGATGGAGTGTGCCTGCTACGGAGTAGTGCTATCAACCATGTTACCTGTTAGTGCTGTCCAACACAACATCCACTGAACTTTGTGCATGGCAAATCATTTTGGACTTTTATTGGAGAAGAATTTTTTTTTTATTTATAGTAATTGAAGTGATTCCAAACAACTTTAGAATGTAATGCTTATTATCTTTAAATTGCATTGCTCTAATTCAGTCTTGCTCGTGGATGGTAGAGCAGAGTTGTGTACTGATTTATTTAAAAAAAAAATTAAAGAGAATTTGAAGGAAATCTGGACTGTATCTTAATTGTGAATTATGTGCTTTCATATGTTAAAGGAATTGAGCAAACATGGAGATGTTACGCAAATAAGTAATGAAATGCTTTGGTTATTTTACTGGAGATAAGATGCTTTATTTTTTTTTGTAAGAAACTTAATTAAAACATGGTACTTTTCAGTGTCACATCTTGAGTTTTAAGCAAGTAATTCAAGGTAACAAACAAATTTTGTACTTTCCATAACAAGAAAGAGGGTGCATTTCTTCAAATATTAGTAGATTCTTTACATTATCAGGCTGAAGAGCTTGATCCCTGTAATGAGTCATGAAAAGAACTGTGAACTAACTGGGTTTTTTCTCTTATGAGCTGGAGTGAATTTTCAAATAAACCGTATCATATTAAATATGTTTCCAAAAAAAATGCTGGAGCACTTTGAAATACACATTTCTGTCTAATGCTGGGTTGCAAAGAAATGTTTACAACCTTCCAATATTTCGTAAAAATTTTTAGTTAACATAATACTGGCATTATGTCTCTAAACAGCTGAATAATACATAAATTCTTAGGACTAAGTAATTATAGTCAATACTGTTATCTGAAATTGATATTGGCCTGTGTCAGGAAGTTTTTATTTACTTGAATGATTCTGTTGATTTCAGCCTGACTGAGTATGTGAGAACTAATATGAGGGAAAACTGCAAGCAGAGGGTATTTCACTTGTGTTGCCCAGCTGAGGAAAGATACGTTCTGACTTGATTTATCTTTATTTTCTAGACTGCCAATGGAAACGTGGAAGCAAAAGTGGTGTGCTTTTACAGGCGAAGAGATATTTCCAACAGCCTTATAATGCTTGCAGATAAACATGCTAGTAAGTGGATTGTATAGGGCATTTTTTTTTTCTTTCTATCTCAGCCTGTTCAGTTTCTGCAGCTACTTAAAATTGCATTTCTTTGGCATGTGGAATACATATTTATATTAGGCATTAATTAATATCCAGTTAGATGCTTAACATCATCTGATACTGGCCCTGCTCCTAGTCATTGCTTCTGGGACTTAAGTTAAGCTGTCTGTGTTAAATGGATTGAAAGTCTCCCTTTCAAAAAAAAAAAACAACACAACACCCAAACCAAAACCCCACCATTTTTTTTCATCCGGAAGATACAGCTGTATTTATTTTTTATGTCTAAGTAAATGTTGGATGTATGTTGTTTTAAGCTTAAGAGCATTTGTGAGGATTTGATTTCATGAGTTAGACATAAATGTGTATTGCTTACTGTAAAGAGTGACATGTATCATTGGAGAATGAAAATCACTGGAGATGGTAGAATAGCTGCTACATGCAATTATGCTAAATATAGATATTAATCAGTAAAATAGCAGTAAGCATCGTCTCATTGTTTTTTTCAGAAAAGGAACAATTGGTAATAGGGAGAAAGTCCCATTTTTGTCATGAACTTTTTTGATAGGTGCCATTGGTCTACAACTAACATGATACTGTGGTCTTAACCTTAGCTGGAGGCCAGATGCCCACCAAGCCGCTCTACCACTCCCCCTCCTTAGCTGGACAGGGGAGAGAAAATAAGATGAAAAGCTTGAGGTCTGAGATAAGGACAGGGAGAGATCATTCAGCAATTACTATCATGGGCAAAACAGATTGAGCTCAGGGAAAAAAGAAATAATAATTATTATTATTATTCATTTACTATTAAATAATCAGAGTTTAAAAAAATAAAATAATTAAGCCCAAATCTTGAAACACCTTCCCCC
>NW_010273115.1:0-540 GCF_000690775.1 Eurypyga helias | reverse complement strand
CCGCTCCGCGTTATCCCTCGCAGAGTCTCCGCTGCCGCTGATGCATCAGCGCGAGGGGCTCCTGCTATTCGCCTTTGGCGTAAAGGGTGGGTTTTTTTTCCTCCTCTCTCCCTCCCTTCTCTCCTCGCTCGCTCTTTTGCAGCTTGCGAACCGCAGCTGGAAGTGTTAGCTGGTGGTGTTGCGAGTAAATTTTGTTGTTGTTTTGTTTTGTTATTTTTAACACTTCATGGTGCCTTTTCCTCTGGGCTTTCGCATGCAAAGTGCAGAGGGAGAAGAGAGGTTCATCGGGGAAGGGAGGAGGGAAAAGAGCGAAGACAAAAAAATCTTGCAATTCAGTCACCATCTGGGAAAACACCAGAATTTGAACTGGACAACTAAAAGAGCAAGACTCGTATAGCTTGAGCAGAACAGCAAAAAAAAAAAAAAGAGAGCGGGGGGAGAAAAAAAAAGCCTCGACCCCAAAGCTACAGCGAGAAGATGAAAAATATTTTAAAGGGTTGATCCAGCAGGAGAGTTTAAAAGCATTGCAGAGTTTTATAG
>NW_010273114.1:0-12583 GCF_000690775.1 Eurypyga helias | reverse complement strand
GCCAGGTTCAATTCTGTCAGGGCTAATCTGGTCTCTGACATCTGGGACAACTTCCCTGTAATCCTCCCAGGCTACCTGTCCCTGCTTCCACCCACTGTAGGCTCTTTTTCTTTTTGTCTCACGTTGTCCAGGAGCTGCTTGTTCATCCACACAGGCCTGCAGCCGCTTTTATCTGACTTCCTCTTCATTGGGATGCATCACTCCTGAGCTTGGAGGAGAAGGTCCTTGAATACTTACCAACTTCCTGGGTCCCCTCTTCCCTCCAGGGCTTCTTCCCAAGGAACCTTCACAATCAGTTCCCTGAAGTGGCTAAATTCTGCTCTCCTAAAGTTCAGGGTAGCGAGTTTGCTGCGCACTCTCCTCGCCTCCGTATGGATCTCAAATGCCGCCATTTCACGGTCACTGCAGCCAAGGCTGCCCTTGAGCATCACATTCCCCACCAGCCCCTCCCTGTTGGTGAGAACAAGGTCCAGCATGGCACCCCTCCTCATTGGCTCCTCTATCACTTGGATAAGGAAGTTGTCATTTGCCTTTTATTCTAGTCTACAGATACACTGTAGTTAGCAGAAAAAAAAAAAATATTCTGAAAATAAATCAAGTAACTTGTTAGAGATCCTGAAATTACTATCCTCTGGAAGAGGAAATCATTTTGGAGGTAACTCAGGACAAAGTGACTTCAAGGCCATCTAGATTATGAATTACAAAGAGGCTGTCCCGTGTAGGATTTAAAATATATAGAGACCACAACTTGACTCAACAGCCTCCAGACAAAATATTTTAATAAGTACAGTTTAAGCATTGTATTAGTGGAAGGTGTCCCTGCCCATGGCAGAGGGATTGGAACCAGATGATTTTTAAGGTCCCTTCCAACCCAAATCATTCTATGACTATATAAGAATGAATATATCATGTCTTTATTTTTGAGCCAAACCCTTGTTATGGGACTATTCTAAGGGAAACAGTTTTGCAGCCAGTTCCAAGTTTCACAGTAAGCAAGTACAGCTCCCCCAGAGAGCCAGAAATCACCAACTCCTTAAACAAGTAGAGAAAGCAGCAGGGTTTCACTTGTGTTGCTCAGTGACACAGCTTGTGGTATGGGTTAGACAAACACTGAATTCTTGCATTGCTCTCCTAGTTTCTTTCTTGATGCTTTCACTGCAATAATTTTAGACTCATTCATATCTTATGTTTGTACATTGCCTGTCACAACAACATCCTGATGAGCTGTAGTCTTCATGCATTTTTACAATGTCAGTGGTTAAAATAAATAGCTGCCATGCAGAACTGCATCTGAATGCCTGCCTGAAAACTGCCTTCAAAACTTAAATACTTCCCAAAGTATACAGCTTTGTGGCATTCCTAGGTATACACTGCAAGACTGCCCTTAATCACTCCCACTCTTTCAGTTTTTTCAGACAGAGATCTCTCCCCTCACTCCTCAAAGACAGAAATGGAATAAGGAAGGCATCAAATGCTTCTTTCTAGGGAAAAAAAAGAAGCAGCACTTGTCAGTGGCTAGCATCTTTCCTACTAAGAATTCAGAATTTACAAAATTCTTGTTTTTCGAGCATGACACAGAAAACCATGCCTGCATGTTCATACTTCCCTCTGACTAGGCAGCTCACTCATGGACACAAAGGAGACATCTATTGCCTTGTCCATACTCCGTAACACTAGGCTACCTGTAATTTCTTCACTCCTGTGAGAATATAGAAAAACACACTGTTCATCTTCAGGTTTGTTTAGGGGACTCAGGTCCTCAGGCTATAGTTTTTCAGAAAAGGCATAGGAAGACAAAATGTCATGTATTGTGGCAGCAGAGGGAAGAAATATCTATCTGTATTTTTAAATGGCTTGTGCAAATTCACACAGATTTTAGTGAAGGGTCTTTTTGGTTTTTGGTAACATCTGCCATATGCTTACTTGTCTATACTAGCACTACTGCTGATCCTCCAGCAGGTCATAATTTAAGATGATTTAAAGAGAGAGAGAAAAGCATCTGATTTTCATTGCTTTGCAAGTCTTAGTCTTCTTGGTAATCAAATTTTCACTACTGAAAAATCGCATAGAATACAAATTGTAGTTACATTTTGAGTTTACATTGGTAAACTGCACAGTATGTATGTATATGTGTACACTCACCTTTTGTACTCAAAATAAATACAGAGTAAGGAAGAAAGGTCAAAATAAATCTTGTGTAAAATTTTGCTGGTTTAACATTAAGTTGATTAGATGTATTTTTCATGAAGCTGCACTGTATACAAATACCATCACCAAGTGGGTTTGACTTGCTAGCTGTGTAAGTGTGATGTGAGACAGTGAACAGTCTGGCCTATTAGGATTCATGTTTTCAGAAGTGTTTAAAAGTCAGGTCAAAACCGAAAAAAAAAGGGACTGATGAGTTGTACTGCCACAATGAACAAATAAGGTCAACCATAACAATGTGCCCACTGACCCTGTCAACATAATTTCTGACTGCTGATGCTCAAGAATAAAGCAAAGGAGTGCAAAAGCCCCAAATCAAAACACATTATTAGAATACAGATTTTTTCAGGCATGGATCATGAAATAGTTTTAGACAGTCAGTGTAATACAACTCATTTAGATAAGAAGACATTAAAATAATGCATTTGGTTAAAATTATTGGATGTTGCTGGTGGTAATCTAAGGAATGTGACATACAGCCAGAAGAACTTAAAGGCTCAGGAAATGCAATAATTCAATGAAGTGCACTGCTTACAATATTTCAGTGATATATGAGTATAGGGGTAAGAAGGGAGGTGAAAGCAAGAATATACTGGGCCGGTTTGCCACTAAAAGGATGTTGCAATATACAGGGTATCCAAAATGCTAATAATGCATGAGATTTTCATTAATGCCTGCAGAAACATAAAACAAACTGAAGTGCAAAGGATCATATGAAAGAAGGAAGGAGCTAACATCAAGCACTCACTGTATCAAACAAATATGCTTTCAAAAGATATCTGAATAGTCTGCCATGAAAAGACATCCATTAGAGCTGTGGTTACTTTCTTACTTTAATCCAGCAAAGATCCAAAAATTATAATCACACCTTCCTCTTGTCCCAACTAGCTCACTTCCTTTGCTTCCCCTTGTGCTGATAAAAATGGAGATCTTTCTGAGCTGGGTCTGTTGGTAACCTGCTCAGGATGTGGTCACATGAATGCTGATTCTGGCCAAAGAGAGCTGGTGGGAAAAAAGCAGCTGGCATTGAAGAAGCAGGAAAGGTAATCCCTTTCAACAACCATTAGCTTTTGCCAGATTAAAATGATCTGTCTTAGAGAGGTTTATAAAAATGCTGGAAAAGAGGAATAAGCTATATTATGTATTTTTTTCTAACATAAACCACAGGGCTTTGAACCAAATCCTAACATTTTCTAAAATCTACTTCTATTATTTTCCTCTTTATTCTTTCAGAAGACCTTCCTTAGGTCTGTTGTAGAGATACATAAACAAAATACATTGTCCTTTTTGAAGACTGAGAGAAACTTCTGGGTCAGTACTACAAAAGGTGTCACAGTCATCTGGGAGACATTCTCAGACACTAGTTTCAATATGGAAGAGAAGGTAGGGATAGATGTAGACAACTCCTGAGGGGAATGCCTTAAAAATAAAGAAGATGAAATTTGAAAACTTGTTTCCCCATAGAGGCTGAAAATACTCTTGTCTGATGTGAAAGAATTGACTAAAACCAGTTTAGATGATGTTGAATGTTTTGTTTCTTTGCTCTTTGTTGAACAGGAAACAAGTGCTGATCAAGATGAGTGGGAACAGAATTTGGGTGACAGAAAAAAAAAAGCATCCTATGGCATGTACAAGGCTTGTGTAATATGCCTTCAATCTCTTGTGGCCTGGTCTCTCTGCTGTGCCTAAGCTGAATTGGGCCCTAAGGTACTGACTTACTATCATTTACTAATTCTTAATTTGCATTTAATAAATGAGAATTTAATGTAGCTTTTGGAAATTGGTAAAGATCCCCTCAAAGGGAGGTAGTTCTTGAAATACAGGTTCATTTCAAATGGAAAAAAAAAGCATTCAACATATATAATATTTTATGGTGATTTTTTTCTAACTGATATTTAAACTGCTTAGTGAATAATGTAAGAATCTTATATCTTTAAATAAAAAGATTTTTTTCCTAAAAATTCATCGTGTTTTAATTATAATGAAGAAAAATTCATATAATTAAACAATGGGTAAATTAATAACACCTCACCTAGATAATCTGCAGAAATTTAATAGCAGTTACTTAGTGGAACGCATAAGAGAGAAAGATGATATAAGAGTTTATTATTGACTGCAGGACCTTTTGAACTGAGGTTTCCTCTGTGTTTGACGAGTCAAGGGATGGAGATCTCAGGTTTGTTCCAGACTAAGGAAAGAATTTATGAAATCTCAATGATTCTGACAGGATAAGGAAACTATTTGCTGTTCAGATCTACTGAGTACTACAAAAATAAAAAGTAGAAAAATATCAAAAGAAATTTTAAAACTGTCAGAAAATATAAACAGAACATAAACGCCACGTACAGAAGAAGCAGCCAAACATTTTATACTCAAATGCAGCTCATCATGTCCAACATATGTCCACAAAGCAACCTAATGCTGGTTTGATAGCTGAACATTAATAACTGGAAAACAAAGCCAGAAGAGATGAGTCTCACAGACAAAATTATGACCTGAAGAAATACCTACATTCCTATTATAAATATACTATGATGTTATGCCAAGGACAAATGTCTGCCTTGTAGACCTCATGTTATAAAGGAGGAACCAGGAATGTCTGATTTACAAGCCTTCAGGAAAAAATGCAAACTCTGAATGTTCAACGAAGTCCAAGTAACCTGAAAAGACAAGTTATCCACATGGAAAATATGCTCTATACAAGTAAGCCATTCTACACAACAGCAAATGTCCTGTACAATAGAAATTTGTGGATTTGCAGGATTTGTGTTCTTATAACAAAGGCAGAAGTCAACTGTCAATGGAAGTCATAAATCTTCACATTGTAGGGTTCCTACATATGTAGCAAAATATTGAGAACAAATGAAATCTAAAGACTAATACCACAAAGGAAAAAACGTGACATCTTCATGACTTTTGTTAGTACCCTACCTTATAAAAATTCAAACAGCTGAGTAAGTAACAGAAATACTGTACATACTTATACAAACAACCTATATCAAGCAAAAATAATCTCATAATAAGAAATGAAAGCTGAATCTACTTTGTAAAAATCTGTCTTGCAGATTGGGAAACCTTTCCTATTCTGCAACTGAAAAACTGGATATGATAGATTACCATATGAACAGAGAAAATTGGAATGTGCAGTGTAAATTTACTCTATGAAGAATGTATGCAGTGATGTTTATTGAGGTATCTTATTTAATTCAGCATCACCCTTCTAAACTTTCCTCTTGCAGGCTTACTGTTTTATCTTAATTTTAGTCTGCAATCCTTACACTTCTGCTTCCTGACACACACATTATCATTCATAGCAAATGACGGTGTATTTTAATTTGGAGAAAAATCTTTTAAAGTGCAGGAATTAATGAAAAGAATTAAAATATGTGTCAAACTTAGATACTATCAAGTGTTTTGGTTTGTTTATTTTATTCTGTTGTTATTACTATGTGATTTTTAAGAAATGCATTCTTGTCTTGCATTTTTTAGTAAATGTTATCATTTGTGTTATGTATACAGGCACAAAGAAAAATCAATCAATATATCACTTGTTATGCATTGCATTATCTATTTTTTAAAAAATTACCTGCTTCACTGTTAGATTTGAAACTGTCCTTGGACTTTATTTTCAAATTAAGTTGGGTTTTTTGTGTGTGTGTTTGATTTTTTGTGTTTTGTTTTGTTTTTTAACAACATAATTCATTTTATATCTTCATACACCAGCACCATAGCAAAATGTTTGTTTTATAGGTAGAGGTAACCCATAGTCTATAAAAGGATAGAGGCAGAATTCTAGACCTAATTCTCCCTAATTTCTGTTTTCCAATTATACAGTTCCAGCCAAGAAAGCTGCAAGGACCATAAAATAGAAAAAGATGACATGCTACCACTTGAGCCAAAACCAGCCAAAATTGCAACATAAAACAACACATACTCTCTGATACAATAAATCTCCATGCTGTCTGAAGATAGAATAGAATAAAACAGAATGTTAGAGTAATTTAGGTTGGAAAAGACCTTTAAGATCACTAAGTAATCCTAGCACTGGCAAGTCCACCACCAAACCATATGTACCTCACTAAAGTCCCTTAGGACTTGGAGGTAAGACAAAGAGGCAAATATTCAATACCAGGTTATCAACACTTGTTTATTGGAGTAGCATAACCATCCAGTAACAAAATCTCATTTTGAAGAGACTGACAGAGTATTCTATTAATTCTTTTTCCTTTAACAGGTAATTGCTTGCAGAAATTACAAGATTAGGACAAAATTAGAGTTAGGTTAAACTTAATTTGCTTAGACTGCTTTTTTTGTTTATACACAAATACTGACTATGGAAAACATGGCATGATGTTTTATTCATCACAGTTGCATGTATTCAGCTCAGTATATTGCGTGATTGCTGAAAAGATTAAAAGCGGGCAGAATGTTATTATTATTGCTTTTACATTCTGATGACAATTTTAATTTAATCAAGGTTCCATAAGTATGTATCTAATTTTCACATTTTAAGATTGTTCTAAGGTAGCTGTGTAAGAAACTCTTCATCTTAGCTAGAAATTAATACCTGATAAAGAGTTAATTTATATCTTCATTCTGCATGGTCTCGGAGACAGTAACTTGCATGTATTTGAAGGTTAAATAAAATTAAAAAAAAAGAATGCTGAACAAAGAACAAATTACCTGTGCAAAGCATGTATTCTGTCACAAGAAAATATTAGATCTGGGCTGGAATATTCAGATGATTAGGAAAACTTCCTTACAAATGAAATAAAGGTTATTCAAAACTGACAAATACCCACCCCAAATTATATAGGTAATGTGCAAAACAGTAAATTTACCCAAGACATAACTGTGGTTACTTGGTGATTATATGAATAAGCTGAACCTTATATTTTATGTTCCATCAGGAAAAGCTGTATAGTACATCTAACACTATACTGAAGTATTGGTTCAGCTCACTGGCTTACTACTTGTAGAATCATTTGTTGAATCATTGATGCTATTTTCTTTCTCTTGAGTTCTCTTGGTCAATTATCAATTTGAAATTTGTTGGATCATACAACATGAAGACATCATAAACCGAGAACGTATTCTTCTGGCATCCTACGCTTTTTCCTGAATACAAAACTGAATATAGGTTTGTAAAGTATTGAGGGGTGAATATGACGTTTCTTAGGCATCTAACTGTCAATGGGAATAATGACTAATGATAGACCTCATCATGTTTAAACACAATGAATGATCCAAACAATAACTTAAGAATCTAATATTTATTTTTTCACCTGAATTGTACCAGAACTGCTGTATTTTGTCATACAACAAACCATGTATTTACGAAGAAAAGTAGTATTTCTCTATCTCTGTTTTCATTCGGAAACAGAGGAAGAAACCATACTGCAAATGAGTTTTTGTTTCCACTTCGTGTTGAGAAAATATTTGAAAAAGAAAAATTACATCCATTTCTAATATTTTTAAAGATTTCAAAGCCATTCAGAAAAGAGATGATATGATCTGACCTTCAGTATATTGTAGATCTCTATACTTACTGTAATTACTTCAAATTAAAATACTTCCAATCCTCACAAACCCCTTCATAATATCCCAAAAGGAAGAAACAGCAGAGCTTGAAACACCATCGATGCCCAAGGCCTGGTGAATAACTGGTGGGGAACTCACATGTCATCTGGTTGGACACAGCTGCATAACCTTAACAGGTGATTAATCTTCATGTTTCGGAAGTGGAATTATCTGACTAGATCTTCTAGCTTTGGAAAGAAATGCAGTTGTGCTCCTTCAGAAGGATCCTCTTGGATCCTGCAGAAGAACTGACTGTGAGTTGGTACTTTGCTTCCAGGCACAGTCACTAGTTTGTCATTCCCAGAAAAGAGAAAAAAAATAAAAACAGGCTTTGGAGAATTCCTGGCAAGAGGGACGGAAGAGAAAGGAGAGATAATTCTTCCAGAACATCTGAGACCATCTTGCACCAGAAGGTTTGAGTTCCAATATCTCACTCAGTACAGAGGTATAAGCAAGGTGGAAATTTCTGAAGACTTCTTGCTCCTTCTGCAGTGCATACATACCTTTGGTGCATACAGATTGTATTTTCCTTATTCTTCCAAGACTAACAGCTATGCTTGTGATCTTTTCTATCATATAGCCTCTTCAAACTGTACCCTCAATTATTCTAAGGTGCAATATCACAGCTATGACTATGACTATGACTATAAGGACATGTATGAGCAAGTATGAACATCCACCTCAGCTAGAGTTGAGTGATTCCTCCAAAGCTCTGGTTAATTAGTACATAGTAGGCTTAAGAGAAAACTACTTAGAGTGATGGAATCAAAAAAAAGAAGGCCTGCCATATAAACAAACAGCAACTGATAGGTATGAGTCCCAATACCAATAGTGAAGGAAGAATTTTTAAGCTTTTCCAATAGATACCATACAGGTTTTCTTTTGAAAAAGGATAAATGAGGTTGAGAGTGCAGGGGAAATACTGAATTTGTATTTTCATTAAAGTAGAAAAACCTTCACTCGTATTTTCCATATTAATATCTTGATCAATGCTTCAAATACAGTGCAGCTTCTTGAGAGAAAGTCAGACTAATGGCTGCTTAGTGGTTTACCCTGAAAATTTGGTCATATCAGTACATTCTGAAAGGGGGAATATTTATTCATTAAAAATATGCTACTATATATTTATCCTAAGTGAAAACTCTTTCAAGGTGGTTTTTTTTTCAAGTACAATTCACATTTTTAAAAGCTTTTTTTCCAAAATATGCTTCCACTGAGTGTACATGTGCAATAAACCTGTACAAATAGTGGTGTTTAAACTGCCTATCTAAAGAAAACAAGAAGGCCAGCAGAGAATTAAAGAAGCATTCAGTTTACTAGGTTGCGTTAATTTCTTTTATGAAGCAAACACTCAGAATGACACATTAATTCAAGTGAAATTGGAAGGTCTTCCAGAGCCCCTCTCAGTGCTACTTCCCTCTTTCTACAAAATAAAAACAAAACCAAAAGCCATAGGAAAAAACTTTGATCACTTCTGCTTTCCAATGCAAGGGTTTGTCTAAGGTCTTTAGCTCTGATTGCCCTGACCAGCCTGAAACCATATTTCTATTCAATCCTCCTCTGCAACCTCTTTCCTCCAGCTCCTATGGGTTCAGCTGCCTGTACTCAGGACCAGCTCTGACAGAGGCATGTCACAGCACTGCAAGCTTCCTCCCCCACAAGTAATCCATGTCTGCAAACCCTCGTGATCTGCCCTACAGCAGTTCTCAGTAGACTGTGGCCCTGGGTCCATGGCTGTGGTTCACCATACAAATCATAAAGTTATCTGCAGAAATAGTGTGGGGCAGTGAGCCCACTACAGTTTAGAGCTGACTGAAGCCATTTCTGTTGAGATGTGCTGGTTTTAGTCAGAAAAGAGCTAACTTTCTTTACAGTGGCTGGTGTGAAGGTAGATTTCTGGATTTACCCTGAGAAAAGTACTGATAAGGTGTTTTTTTAGCTGGTGCTGGGGAGTGCTTACACCAATTTCAAGGTCTTTCTCAGCTTCTGATACTGCAGCTGCATTGCCAGCTTTCTCACTAAGGCAGTGTGGAGGGATACACAGTTCAGACAGCTAACCCAAACTGACCGAAGGGGTATTTCATTCCATAGTACATCATGCTCGATACGTAAATGGGAGTGGGCTTTGGGGCCATTACACTTACTTATGCTCTTCGCTCTCTTTACACTTTTTGCTCCTTAACTACCTTATTAGAAGTTAAATTATTAACTCCCTTAAATTATAACTCCCTTATTAGAAGTTAAACCACCTAGTTTTCCTGGTCGTGCTGTTGCTGATAGTGTTTGCTTGGACTCTGCTGTGATCACTCTCGGGCTCTGGCTCTTGGGCTGCGGCTCTAGGGTTCTCTGGCTCTGACTGTCACTTCTTAGGACATAGCTGCACATTGGTCAATGGGTGGTCAGCAATAGTATAATATGTTCTATATGCTATTATTTTAATTACTTATTATTAGTAGTATTCCTATATATATTCATTTATATTCAATTAGTAAATAGCTCTTATCTCAATTTTATGAGCTTCCTTGGTTTTTTCCTCCAATTCCCCCTTTGCTGGAGGAAAACAGGGGTGAGGTGTGAGAGCAGCTTCATGGTATTTTGCTGGATGGATTTAAATCATGACACGTGACCAGGGTTAAATTGCCCCAGAGGCTAGGGCTCTGTCAGACCTGACTTCCACAGTTTTGTGGCCTCTCAATTTGCGTAGAAGGCCACAGTTTCTACCCAGTTATGGCCCACATCAACCACTGCCTCTGTTGTAGACCGCAGGATCATCCAAAGGGGACCCATAACACATGAGACCCCAAACACTTTGTCTTTCCTCATCCTGCACACCATTTTCATATCATCCTTGTGGGCATAGTTGCAGCAGCACAACTTCATTGTTAACTGACAATCAGGATCCTTGTGCATTTCTCTGGGAAGGAGACAGATAGCACCTGAAGATAAAAGCCTGCCTCAGGATCTTTTGGGGTGCTTCCTCCACCACAGTTGTTGATGTTGCCTAGCCCTATTCATAATGATCTATCAAAACAAGTCATAGAATCATAGAATGGTTTGGGCTGCCAAAGAAATGACTGATAACCCCATGTGCATAACTGTGCATAAACAAATAAACACTGAATTTGAAATTAAGTAGGTCACAGATAACAGCTTGACAGTATGTAGCTGATATAAATTGCTAGCTCAGCCATGAGCATTCTAAAGAGTCAGAGACACAATGACTGTCTGAACTTTCTGAAAGCCGGCTGTTGTAGATTGTAGAAACTGATTTACAGTTTCTGCAATCATGATACAATGTCATCCAAACAAATTTGTGAGACACTCAGCTGTAAAGCTGCTACAGCAAAAACAACTCCAGAACATAATTGCAACGTTATATGTACCTAGAAATCACCCTGCTCTGCACCCACAGAATCTATATGAAGTTTCTCACCTTTAACCCTTGATATATCTGCTGCCACTGAGCACTGAGGGTAACTTCAGAAGACTCTTTTGAAAACTTCTAAATTGAAGAAGCTCCCGTGCTAGCAGCCTGGAAGTTGCAGTGCTGTTCTGAAGCGCTTAACAAAGTATATAAAAATATCTCTGCCCACATTTAAAACAGAAGAGATGCCTGCAAAACCAAGGACTACAAATCAGGAAAACAATTCATCAGACAGCTCCAGTTAGATCATGCTGCTCAGGCCCCATACTTTTGAGCATTTCTAAGGATGAAAGTCTCTCCAAACAACCTGCTTCAGCACTTAAACACCCTTGTTTTCTATTACTCTTGTCCTGACACTCTGAATCTCTGAAAAACCTCTGGCTTTATCTCCAATGTACTCTGCTTTTAGATATAGAAAGTCAGAAATAGGATGAAATCCTATTCCTATTTCATGAAACCACATGAAATCTAACCACACCAAGTGCCCTATTCTCTACATAGGACGGGGTGAATCTGGTTATATGTACAAACTGGGGGATGAGAGGCTGAAGGGCAGCCCTGTAGAAAGAGATCTGGGGGTTTGGGGGTGTGGGGGGAGGGCAAGTTGAATATGAGTCAATAGTGTGCCCTAGCAGCCAAAAGGGCTAACCATGTCCTGGGGTGCATCAAGCACAGCATCACTGCTGGTCACGCGAGGTGATTGTCCCATGCTACACTGCACTCATAGGGTCCCACCTTGACTGCTGTGGGATGCCTCAGCATGTTGAATGCAGTTGTGGATGCCTCAACATAAGAAGGATATCAGATTATTTGTGTCCAGAGGAGCACGACAAAGACAGTGAAAGGCCTCGAGGGCAAGACAAGAGGAGTGGCTGAGGTCACTTGGCTTATTCAGCTTTGGGAAAATAAGGCTGAGGGGTGACCTCATCGAAGTCTACAACTTCCTCAGTTGTGGCAGTGGAGTGGTGTCATGGGAGGTGGAGTGGCTCCATTGCCCATCGTGAGGGTTCTGACAGCTGCAGAGTGCCTGCATTCTCACTGAGCACCGTTAACAGATGGTGTAGCATTCCCAAATAGTTGTTTAACTTTAAGCCAGGTCTGGAGAACATTCCAGAGCATTCCTAATGATAGAACACTCCAAGAACATGAAAAATTTCCAAAATTTCACACACACTGTTGCCATTGGCCTGGTTGAAAAGGAAAACAATTGGGACAATTCCTCCTCCATAGGTTGGGTCCCCAAAAACAGGTGAAAGGTGTAATTAGTAAAAGTCTTTTAACACACAGTAATCAGTTTTGTCATTATCTCAACTCTTTGAGCCCCACGTTGGGCACCAGAAAGGACTGTTGTTTAATCCCAGCCAGCAATCAAGA
>NW_010273113.1:7396-9611 GCF_000690775.1 Eurypyga helias | reverse complement strand
CCTTCCCACCTAAACCATTCTATGAACTAAATAATGCCTTTACTACCCCCTTCTCTGCATTTCCAAGTCTGGCTGTTGCCATTCTGTGTGTAACAGCATCAGGTCAGCGAAGGGGTGAGCAGTGGCACAGACAAAAGCCTCTGGCTGGAGCCCGTTAAGAAACTGTAAATGATCACAAAGAAATAGATATCAAACATCTCTGCGTCACAACACTTGGTGTTAAATGTATTCATGAGTAATGCACATTTTTGAGGGTTAGGGGGTTTTGTTAGTCTCTTCTATTGTTTTACTTCACAAGCGGTGGCTGAGCCTGGGGGGAATCTGCTTCATCTGAAAACAGGACCACCAGCTGGGTCTGGGGATAAAAATGGGGGCAAGCCTCCTGCTCCCTGGGTGAAGGTGATGCTTCGCTGGGCTGGAGGCCTGGGGGGGCAGGTGACCTGTGTGACTGTCACAGAACAGAAATGGTAGCCAAGCAATCGTAGTCCCGTGGTGACGCTCACTTCAGTAAATAAAGGTTGGAGTCTGCCGAGCGGCGTGTCTCGGCTCCTGCAGCCGTTCCCCATAAATCCCTCCATCACACACGCTGTAAGGGAACACATTATTTCATCAGTGAAGGTAAAAGGCTGTGCTGCATAATTTAAAGACAATCAATACTAATAGCAGGGCAAAACATACAATTCCCGTTTCCATTTTCTGTTGGGTTATTATCAATATCAAAACATTCCATCTGTATGCCTGTGTATCGAATAAATCAGAAAAAAATAGGTAAAAAATGCAAACAGGCACAGCTCTTCAGTAGAAATGTATTTTGGGTGTATTACCTTCTCCTTTCTCTCTATTCATCTTCTGCCTTGACAGAGTTCAGGGCATCAGAGACCCGTGGGACAGCTCTCCTGGTCCGAGGGCATGGACCATCCCGGGAGGCGGCGTGGGCGGCGGAGGAGACTCGGGATGCAGTAGCTGAGCCCTCTCTCACGGTAATAACTCAGGCGGAGAATTTCCAGGTTTGCTAAATTGCATCGAAATGTTGCAATAAAGTTCAATAATAACTTCTGCAGGAGACGTGCTTTAAAACAAACAAATCATCCTGACAGAAAACTCTGGGCAGCTAAAGATAAACTCCTGCAGTGTTTTTTTAAAAGCTCCAATACATCTTGTGCTGTGATTTCACCATTGGTAGAGCAGATATTCAAACCACTTCTACTGAGCCTTTCTTTTTTTTTGTTTAATGCCTTTTTAATAAATCGTTGATGGGGGATGAGTAATAGCTTGTCTGTGGGCACCTCAACAGTGATCATTATTTTCCACTTAAAATTAAATTACATTTAAATTTTGGTTATATTCATTTTAATAGCAACAAATATTACACCATTATCTTAATATACTGCAATTTATCACCTCTGAAAATAAATAAATCACTCTACTAAAGACAGGCAGTAAGCTGTCAGGACACAGACCACAGGAAAACACTGATTTGGGTGGCATTAAAGATGCTGTGCAGGTGTGTGCCACAGACCTGTCATCCCCTTTAAAAGACAAAACTCTCAGTTGTTCAGAAACCTGAAATTCTCGTTAGTTTGATACAAGCTTCCTCATTATTTAACACACACCCTGGGAGTCTGGCTGCCTTAGAGTGAACTTGCTGAGCCCCTGTTCCCATCCTTCTTCTTTAATGGTTTTACATTGAAAGAGGGAGATGGGCCATCAGGAAGGAATTCTTCCCGCAGAGGGTGGGAGCACTGGGACAGGTTCCCAGAGAAGCTGTGGATGCCCCATCCCTGGGAGTGTCCAAGGCCAGGCTGGATGAGGCTTGGAGCACCCTGGGCTATGGAAGGTGTCCCTGCCCATGGTAGGGGGTGGCACTGGGGGGGCTTTGAGGTCCCTTCCAACCCAAACCAGTCTGTGATTTTTTTCTAGGCTCGATACCTCCTACCTTCTGCTCTGTCACGAGCAGGGGCTGCTTTTGTAGCTGGAGAAGGTTGCCTGGGCAGTACCAAAGCCATCCCAAGCTCTTCTGCAGCTCCAGCAGAAGTGTGGGATGTCATATCATAGAATCACAGAATGGTTTGTGTTGGGAGGGAGCTTTAAGCCTCCCCCAAGACCCCCCTCTGCCATGGGACACCTTCCATAGCCCAGGTTGCTCCAAGCCTCATCCAGCCTGGCCTTGGACACTCCCAGGGATGGGGCATCCACAGCTTCTCTCGCAACCTGT
>NW_010273113.1:0-7281 GCF_000690775.1 Eurypyga helias | reverse complement strand
AAGAGGGTTGGTGAGGGCGGCTGGGAAAGAGACATTTGTCTGATGAGCGTTAACATCTGACAGAAATGATCCAAATGGCTTTCTTTTCCGCTGCCAACTTCCTATGGATTTGGGGCTGCACATGGAAGATCCTGGGGCCAGATGGCTGGAGCGCTGCCGTGTGTCTCCCTGCGGTGCGGGGTGCAGCAGGATGAGGCTCCAGCTGTACCATTCCTCTGACTCAGGGAGCTGGAAATACCCTGTTTAGCTTAACACCATGACACGGGCATTTTACTGGCATGCAAAATATTTTGGGAATCCTGCCCAGACTGATAAGCCATTGCCAGAACAATGATTTCTTTGGGGGGGCGGAGAGGAATTGCGGGCAAAGGGAAGTGTCAGGCTGATATTTACCTCCAGAAAACGCTAGAGAGAGAAACTTTTTAGAAGTTAACTTTTAATTCAATCAACCTGTCCCCTCACACCAGTGTTATTCTAATCCCTGAGAGGAGCGACCCTTTGAAGGCCAATGGACAGTCTTAAACCCTCCTGCCGGGTGGGGTTTTTATCCTAATTCAGCAATAGCTGTCAGCACCTTTCTTTCCCCACTTTCACCCAAACGAGTCAGTATGCTGCACTGCCTCCAGCCTGTGCCACAGTTGTTAATTAACAGACCCTTCAGAACAGATTTTTCTTCCTCTCTTTTAAATTTTTTTTTTTTTTTGTGCAACAGCAATTCGTGTTTCGTCCAGTCTGGGGGACATCTTCAGGCAAGACTTTCCGCAGGGAAAAACTGCCTCATCCAGGATGTTTCGCTGGGAATCCACAGCCCCCAGGCATGGAGCACTGACCCTGCCCCGTGCTCGTGCTCCCCTCCTGCCCAGGGGAGCTGCAGGAGTCCCTCTCCCTACTGCAAGGTGACCCCTTCCCCTGTCCAGAGTCCAGTTGTTCCCGCAGAGGCTGCAAGTGGCAATGAATCGTTGCCTGCGGCTCTTGGCTTGGGTGATGTGTGTCCCCAGCATCCCAGGGTAGTCTGCGCAGCAGCGAGTGGTCCAGGGGAGGTAGGTATATGCATTCCTGAGCTGGGTTGTAACTCCTCCAAGTTAGGTCATAACCCTTGGGAAAATCCAAATAAACTTCCCGCTGCCTTGATGTAAGCAAGTATCACCCCGTTCGCCCAGCGACTGTCCCTCTGCAGGGAAATCCCGCTCCCTACGTGTGGGATTACAGCGGCACATGCTGCTGTTCCTGAGAGATCCATCAACTGTGCAAATCAATACGTTTCCTAAATTAACTGGACCAGGGCAGCAGCGAGACTGCCTGAGCCAAATGCAGGCGCACGCTGCCACGGGCAAACACGAAACATCGCGTGTTCCACAGGCTGAGAAGCCCCGTCTTGTACCGTGACTTTGTTCTGTCATCCTTCCTGTGCTGCTCCATCATTAACAGCATCTTTGCTCCCGTGTTTTGGCCTTGCTCAAGTTGAATTCTGTATTTCTTGCGAGTGGGTAAGAGCAGCTCTGCGTGGCTTTCTCGGGGCTGCAGGACCCCCGCCCTCCCATGCACTGCGTCCGCCCGTGCTCACGCAGGTGATAGATTTCCAGATCACACCCTTCACACACTTTCTTCCAAGCAAACTCGCCCTGTGGCATTTGCTTTGTCTGGGAAACATGTTATTTTATCGAAGAGTAAAGTTGCAGTATTAGAGATGAACACTCGGAGAGAGTTACAGCTTAGCCTCACACCAGTAATGGACTGCACAGATTATTTAGCTATTTTTTTTTTATCACATAGCTATTTCCTGTGGTGTTCTGTGTGTATGAGTGTACCCTGCCTGAATGCTTGTATTTCAGCAAAGGCTAACACTGTAATGATGAAAATGGGAAAGACAAGTGATTCATTTCTCAAAATTAGCCCTATCCCCACATTTCAGACAACTGGCCACGATAAGATGCCTCGCACAGCACTTCAGCCGTGTTGTGTGTGAGACTGATTGAAAGCTGGAAATGAGCCTTACAGAAAATGACATAAAACTATTTACCCATATTCAGCTGTGGCCAGCAGGACTTCATGCTGATGTACTGTCAACACATCTCCTCAGCCTTATGTTTAATTCAGCGCGGAGCTTGTAGTGGAATACCGTCAAGTCAAGCTTTTATTAAAATTTCCTTACTTGAGGTCTCAAAGCAACCAGTGTCATTAGAGTTTAAGCATGGCGGTGAATCAGGAGCCAGGAGAGCTGTTAGGTGGAACAAGAACAATTCAAGATTAGCACTGGATTCAATTAACTGGCTCCTACGCTTTATGCAGCAGCTCCCTCTGCTCGCCCATCACTACGTGGGTGCTCCAGGGAGGGGTCTCCATCCCCAGCACTCCCAGTCTGCTTCCAGACGGAGCACCGCTGCTGAGCAGGTAAGGTGCTCTCCTTACTGAGTGAGAAGGATTACCCAAGACTCCCCTATAATCTCGCAGGTTGATGTTAACCGTCCCCCCATCCCGTTTTATCTAAATACCCACCGTCCTCGGCACCTCTCAGGCATGGCAAGAGGCTTCTGTCATTCCAGAAGTGACCCGTACGGTGCCGTAGGCTGGAGATAGATGGGTTGGTTCCTACGTTTCGATCAACATCTCTGGTGGTTTCCCCTAATTTTTGTGGCTGTGTGTGGTCTACTTTTAGAGTGTGAAGCAGAAGGACATACAGAGTCAGTGATCTGGAACGGTACGGTGCCGTAGGCTGGAGATAGGTGGGTTGGTTCCTACGTTTTGATCAACATCTCTGGTGGTTTTCCCTAATTTTTGTGGCTGGGTGTGGTCTACTTTTCGAGTGTGAAGCAGAAGGAGCTACAGAGTCAGTGATCTGGAACACAGAGAGCAACCCACCCCAAGGACCATGTCGTTATTAATTGCTAGAGAATTATTAATCACGAGGTTCATAGAACCGTGAGTTGCAAGGCGCAGTGTTAGATGGAACTATCTGGAGGAAGAATAAGTTTTTTTTTATAAAATTAAAAATTTAGGCAGAGAAAAACAAAGGGGAGATTTTAGTGTCCATGTAAAGGTAAATATTTATTATGAAAACCTGAGTAATTTGAGGTGGGAAGGACTATTTTAAGTCTTCCAGAAAACAGGCCCACTGAGGAGCCCTGAGCCCCCTGAGATGGGTGACCCGGTACCCCAGGAGGGCAGCTCCCTTAGCCCAAAGCCAAGGACAACCAGGATGGGGCTGGAAGCATTCTGTCCCTCCTGGACCTCCCCTCTGCTCAGGGGCTGGGAACTGCTCTTATCCAAAAGGATAAACGGCTCAAAGCGCTGCCATTTGGGAAGAGGTTCAAGACACCCCGCTTTGCTGGGCAGAGAGACCATCTCCAGCAGCAACTGAGGGGACTCGGGGTGACAGGGAGAAAAGGAATTTCCTTGCGCACAGCTAAGACTACACTTTATGAAATGACTAGAAGTCCCATGGAATTGCTGGCTGTATTAGACACAGATGTGCAACTCTGGGGGCTGCGCAAGGGCCATCAGGGGCTGGCACAACCCCAGCAGAAGCCATCCCGGTTATCCCTGTCCTGGGGTGCAGCAGGCAGCCCTCCTTCGGCAGGGATGGGATTCCCAGCAGAGTCCCGCTACCGGCAGGAAGAGGAGGGCGGACACATTTTTCTGACAGCACGTTAAATTAAAACATACTTGTTTTTCCTAATTCCTTGCATACCTGTCTGACACATCAGTGTAAATAGCACAGAAAAAGGCAAATTGATTGTCAGGTTGGTTTTCCTCATGCAGTGACTCACAACAGCGCGGCACCTCCAGCATCAGCTGGGCTGGTTTCTACATAATGCTAAGGAACAAGCAGTCAAGGCTGCCCTGAACTTCACAGAACGGAGCTAAGATATGTCCTGAGTGCTGCCAAGGCCTTTGGTCCCTCAAAACCATAAAAGATTTCTAAGCATGGTGCTTTTCCAGCTTTCCTGCGTCTCACACAAAAGGCTGCAGAATGCCTGTGTAAAGCATGTGCTTAGAAACCTTAACAGGTAGGAGCTGTCTTGCACGATGTCCACAGGCCTCGTGACAGCTTGGAGGGCCAAAAGGTGAGTGGTGTCAACACCTGGGCTGGTCCAGGAGAGGTGCAGGGCAGGAGGAGGTCTCCTGCTGCTGGCCCCACACGTTTGAGACACAGATTCCTTCGTGTAGGAGTCACTTTGGGGATAACCCCGGTAGAACGGCTCCACCAAGGAGCAAGAAATGGCAGCAGTGGGAGCTGAGTCACCACCAACACCAGAGTTGTGTCTGCTTGTTCTTCTGCTTGGGTCAGTTAGACGGACACCATGGAGCAGCAGCAGCATGGAAAGAATTAGTGTGCTCAGAGCAGTTTGTTCTTACGCCATGACTAGGGCAGGGATCGTCCCCCTGTGCTGGGAACCAGGGGGGCTGCACCTCGAATCCCAGCATCAGTTTTGGGCCCTTCATGGCAAGAAAGACCCTGAGGGGCTGGGGCGTGTGCGGAGAAGGGAACGGAGCTGGGAAGGGGCTGGAGCACAATTCCTGTGGGGAGCGGCTGGGGGGGCTGGGGGGGCTCAGCCTGGAGAAGAGGGGGCTCAGGGAGACCTGATTGCTCCCTACAATCCCTGAAAGGAGGGAGTAGAGGGGGGTCTCTTCGCCCCAGGGACAGGTGATGGGACAAGAGGGAGCAGCCTCAAGTTGTGCCAGGGGAGGGTTAGATGGGATATCAGGGAAATCCCTTCCCGGAAAGGGCTGTCAGGGTTGGAAGGGGCTGCCCAGGGAGGGGGAGTCCCCACCCCGGGAGGGGTTTCAGGGCCGTGGGGCTGTGGGGCTCAGGGACATGGGTCAGTGGGGGGCAGTGCTGGGGTAATGGGTGGGCTGGGTGGTCCTAATGGTCTTTTCCAACTTAAAGATTCTGTGATTCCACGACAAAGCCCACAAAGCTGTTGCCTCTGAGCAAATACCGATCTAGTGCGTATAGACCTCAGCTACATCTTTTCCCTGTGTTCTTTACCACAGGATGATTTGTGCTCATCCCGAGTTTTGGCACTTGATTTCTTCTCCGGAGCACGTAAGGGTCAGTGGCTCACCCGTGGCAATGCCACAGCAGCAGGGCTTGCACGGGGGTTACGCTCTGCTCCCCCCCCGGGACTCAGGGCGGTGGGACATCAAACGTCTGGGTTGTGGAACAAAAAGCAATGGAAAGGACATGGGTGTGGATGGGGAACTGCGGCTGGGTGAAGAGCAGGTCTCACGCTGTTTGTCCTTACGTGGACAAACTTCCCATAGTGGTTCATGAGGTTGCACGGGGAGGAAAGTCACTCAAATATTCTGCGTTCAATCAGTGCGTTTCATTCCCCTCTGATTCATCACTCAGCATCAGCCAGCAGTTTCACTCTCAGAGCTTTTCTTTGCTGTGCTGCCTCTGGAGAAGATCCGTTCACGCGCTGAGGCCGGGCGTTGCGAAATCTCCGTTACGAGGTTCGTCTTCACCTCTGCACGGGGACAGGGACCAGGAGCGCACGGGGACCCTGCAAAGCACACGGCTTCAGCCAGCCCTGGCACCGCTGCCCGGACACGCCAGCCTAGCTGCAGCAATAGCTAAACAGTAAGTAGGTTGGCAAGGAAGATAAAAGTGTAAAAAAAACCCTTTTCTGGAAGGTGTGACTTGTTTGAACAGAATTTCTTATGTGGGAACGTGAAAACTGACAAACGGGAATGATTGCATGCACCAGGTAATTAAACTGTACAACTTATTATCACCGGGAGTTGCTACGGCAAATAATTTATCCGAGTTCGGAAGGAAGGGACATGCACACAGATAACGGCGCTACCCCGTTATCGACTTGCTGCTGAACGGAGCCGAGCTTGTAAGTCTGGCTGACAGCGATGAGCAGCTGGCACGCTCCTGGTCACCTCTCTCTGAAACCAAACACGGCTTGGTTTTGGTTTGGCTTGCTACATTCGTTGTTTGAATGAAACCGGGGTACGTTAGTTTAAAATGTAGTTTCAGAACAATTGGTTTATTGTTATCATTTTTCAGTAGTTGGAACAGTTCTGCTGTAAGATTTTCCCTCCTTCCCGCTCTCCCCTCGGAAGGGTTGGGAGATGTGACATGATTCTTGAATATATTTTGGCCAATTGGGAGGTCACTTGTCACTGAATGAACCTACATTCAGAATTATTTTAATTCATCTCTTAATTTGATGCTTTAGTTATGAATGTTTGGTGTCTAGTGGTAACTAGTCAGTTTATAGAATCATGGAATCATGGAATGGTTTGGGTTGGAAGGGACCTTAAAGATCATCTAGTTCCAACCCCCCTGCCATGGGCAGGGACCCCTTCCACTAGACCAGGTTGCTCCAAGCCTCATCCAGCCTGGCCTTGAAGACAGCCAGGGATGGGGCATCCACAACATCTCTGGGCAATATGTACCAGTGGCTCCCCAGCCTCTCTGTGAAGAATTTCTTCCTGATATTTAATCTAAACCTCCCTGATTCCAATTTGTACCCATTACCCCTTGTCCTATCACTACAGGCCCTTGTAAAAAGTCCTCTCCCAGCACCCTTGTAGCCCCTTCAGATACTGGAAAGCTGCCATGAGGTCTCCTCGGAGCCTCCTCTTCTCCAGGCTGAACAAGCCCAGTTCTCGCAGCCTTTCATCACAGCAGAGGTGCTCCAGCCCTAATTATTAAAGAAGAGTACATAGACTTGTATTTATTTAATTATTTGCTATATTGAAGTAATTTATTATTAGGTAATTCATTGACTTAAGTTTATTATTCAGTTACCTATTCAGGTTTCATTGCTGATGTCCAATTACCAAAGTCTCAGCCCATGGCAGGGGATGACCCGCGTGTGCCTCCAGCCCCCACCAGCCCGCCGGGACTGGGCTGCCGGCAGCAGCGGGAGCATTCCGGGCCCTGGAGCAAGGCCCACACTTCTAATTAAAGGGCTGACACTAAGCATTCCTAAAAACCACGGCGTCTGCTAATGTGCCAGCTAAGTGGGATTTGGAGTTAAACAGCGATTCACACTTTCTGAAAGGTGTATAGCTTCGAGTATATTAATTATGACAAACTGATTACTTCCCAACTTTTTACAGCACTTGCAGGGAAAGGTGTTTTGTGGCTTAAGCGCAAACATTCCCCTCGCCTCCCTAGAGCGTTTTCCTTACCGTATTCAGCAGTTTGAAAAGTTATCACTTCCAATGGAGCTAGAAGGTGGTCTTTACTTCTGCATTTTTTCATTATTTTCAGAAGTGTTGTTTTATATGAAAACAAACAGTCACCTACGGAACAGCAGC
>NW_010273112.1:56695-65221 GCF_000690775.1 Eurypyga helias | reverse complement strand
AACTGGCAGGCGGTGGCCGAAGCGTTTGCTTTATGAAAGGAAAAAAATCGGTTCACCTCCTTGTCGAGGTTGTAAATAGGAAAACCTGTGAATGCCCGGCCTGCCCTGTCCTGTCCCGGTCAGAGCAGAGTGCTTTTTGATTTCACCGTCTTCGATTTTGATACTCACTGCCCTCTTCTGCCATCCTGTCCGTGAAAGGCTTCCCGAAATGCACCTTGGTTCTCTGTGCTGTGGGCTGGCAAGAGAACCCATTGAATCATAGAATCACAGAATGGTTTGGGTTGGAAGGGACCTTAAAGCCCATCCAGTTCCAACCCCCCTGCCATGGGCAGGGACACCTTCCACTAGACCAGGTTGCTCCAAGCCTCATCCAGCCTGGCCTTGGACACTTCCAGGGATGGGGCATCCACAGCTTCTCTGGGCAACCTGTCCCAGTGCCTCCCCACCCTCTCTGGGAAGAACTTCTTCCTGATATCTAAACCTCCCTGCTTTCAATTTAAACCCGTTACCCCTTGTCCTGTCACTACAGACCCTTAAAAAAAGCACCCCCCAGCTTCCTTGTATCCCCTTCAGCCACTGGAAGGCTGCACTGAGATCTCCTCGGAGCCTTCTCTTCTCCAGGCTGAACAAGCCCATTGGATTCATGGTTGCAAAACTTGTGCTTGACCACTCTGATGGGCGTATTTTTCTCTCTGCAGAATAGCTGCAGACTGTTTGCTAGGCTAAATTTTGTCAAACAACCACTCTTTGTGACTTTTTTATAAAGATGGAAGCAGATGTGATTGTCTCCTTGCTATGTTACGTTTTGTAAATGCAGCCAGATGGCAGTGAAACCCTTGCTACACATTCCAGTGCAATTGTGAAAAATATTTTGAAGAACGTCCCGATTTAGGGTTTCTTTTATTGCTGTTCAGCACTTTCAGCCTCAGTAATGCTGTTTGAATTCAGAGAACATGTATGTGTCACAGACCTATGTGAAAAGCTAGTTGGACTATTTCATGACTTCTGATACAAGCCATCCACAGATTAAAGTTTATAAGAATTTAAGTTATATCAAATGAATATCGAATTATAAATGGTTATAAAGCAGAACTTTATAGAGGTTACAACTGCATCCTGCATTATAAGGTAGAAAAGGACTAATATCAATGGCCTGGCTCGTAAGGCAGGCTGGGTTCTACGCTAGATCTAAGGTAGCCTGGAAGCCCGTGAGATAGGAGTCGTCATCCAAATATATTGTCAAAGAGAAAGGTTTCAACCCAGTGACAAGTTTTTCCCCAGATCTTTACAAAGAAAAAAACCCCTACGCTTAAAGTCTGGCCAAGCTTGCCTTGGTCCTGGGAATGTGCTGTTTGCTCTGCAGAGAGTCACTTGGTCAACATTCTTGTGTTCTTGGTTGCTGATTAGTGCTGCTCTCCTGGGCATTCCTCCTGATGTGGATAAACTGAAATTATCTGCCTTTTTCCTAGATTGAGAGTAGGAGTGGAGGCTGCTTTGTTGTACACAGAAGGAAGCACAGAGCTGCTTTTCACGGGTAATAATCCATGAAATTGCCCCCACTGAAGTTTTGGTGTTAGAATGGGCATTTTTATTTGAAGAAAATTTGGGCCTTAAAAGAGAGATTCCCCACCCCAGTGTCACTTAGGACAGCTGTCTCTCTCACAGTGATTAAGGTTTGTAATTTAGAAAGCTGCTGTGGGAGTGTTTATGTATAATTAAGCTCTGGTTTTGCTGGGATGTTTTGCTCTACAGTGTGGGGGCCTGTGGAATTTTGCCATTGCTTTTTACTTTGTTCCAGAGCAGCCTCAGTGCTTTATTTTTTTCAAAACTGCATTTCCTCTGGTGAAATTCCAGCAGTGTCATGACTGTGGGTTATCACTCTTGTTATTTGTGGAGGATGCGAGCTAAAATTTGCTCTATTTGTTTGTTGTTGCACTGGCACAGCTGCGTTTTCCATTATTCCTAGCGGAGCCAAGGCCAGTGTGAGGTGTTTCCTCCGCAGCGCAGGCCACGCAGGCTGGATGGGCTACACATCTGCCAAGGGGCTGTGCCAGCCAGGCACTGTTGATGTTTAAAGAGTGATCTGGTGCATGCCGAGCACTGTTACAAACCCTTGATTTCCTTCACTTATAGCATGCGTTTGGCAAACATCTGCAGCGAGGGGTTTGTTGCCCTTCTGACAAAAGCTACAGTCAGATAGCAGGGGAGAGAGCAGGACCTTGGAGTGATCCTCCATCGCTTCACTGAAGTCCAGTGAGTCAAATGACTTGAGGCATCAGCGTGAGGGAGAACACTGAACTTCAAGTTGAAGAGGCTGAGTGTTCCTCAGATTCTGTTCTCTCAGCTTTGCTGATAAGTCTGCCGGAGGGGAGGTGACAAGCAGATATGGGGAGTTAAATGAGTCAGTAATAGCTAAAACTCCAGCTGTGTGCTCCCTGTCTACAACTTCAGTGCTAATCCATGTTACCTGTTCCCATGTTGGTTAAAGATCTTGAAATACCATGTGGAATTGTAGAAAAAGAGGGAAAAGATGGTGAATGTCCAGGTTTTCTGAGAATGAAGGGCAGCATGTCATGTTACCTAGCCAGGAAGGCTTTTGGTAGGACGTTTCAAAGATGTAAGGCAACTCGGAGGGCTTTAAAACTATCAAAATTTGCTGTGCGGGTGGCCAGAGCTTTGTACTGTGTGATTCTGATGATTAAGTGGAGAACCCCTTTGGGTGCAAAGTGTGACAGCGACATGCTTTTTGCATGATGGAGCTTGAGCAGCTGTTGATCTTCCGAATGCGATGCCTTTTTGGGTAAGTAGCTCTTCTGCTTGCACTATTGGGTTGCTGGTTTCAAAATAAAATTAACAGACAACCCCTCCCACCCCCAAACTAATCTCTGTTGGGGACTGAAAATTGAGTGAAAGGCACATTGTGTGCTAGGTGGGGACCCCTATTACCTTTCTCAAGCACTATGTCCTAGGGGTATGTGATCAACATGAGCAACTTGCCAGTGGTTGCAAAAATCTTTCAGAAAAATGTGTTCTCTGAACCATGATGAAATGCCTTCTGTGATAACCTGTTGGAGCTCCACTAACATTAGGGGGGAAAGGTAAAATTCACTGACGAGAGGAGCGGCAGTGGATCGTTTTAACAGGCCCTTAGGCACAAGCTTAGCTGCGCAGGGTGCCTAGACTTTTGAAGAAGACTCAAAATACTCTTTGTTCTTGCTTCATAGCAACGGTATTTTCACACTTTCATGTCCCTGGTCACCTTATCTACGCTTGCTTTTGTCATGTCTGATCAAATCAACCCTAGGTTATATAAACCTGCAGAGTTGGTAGTGTGACATAAGCTCAAAATGTGCTAGACAGCTTTAGAGCGATGTTTTTTCTAGAGATGTCAAACTTGTAATTAGAATTCAGTTACTAACATGATGATTAAAATTCAGCAGTTGTTTTATGCATAATATATGTAAAAGAGGACGTGTCTGTTACGGAGTGGGAAAAGAGGTAGGTGGACTAACAAAACTTTGCAATCAAAGTTACAATTTGAGAGTCCATAATTACATGCTCTCCAAACCGATCGTACACACACTTCAGAAATCATGATGAGGGACACTGTAAAGCTCCTAGGAAGCCGCTGTGTTGAAATTACGTGTGAATTTGTAGAAATAACACTCTCAGGTAGTTCAGCCCTTTTGCATCTGGAGTTTGTGCTGCCCGTTACAAACCACATAACACTGCTGTGTGGATACACCTTCTAATTAGTCACTGTAGTCTAAGCAAGGACTTCTAGTGATGTGTATGTTAGTACTTCGTCTTTAATGGCTGTACATTTAGAAAGGTACCTCTGAGGATTTGTTGGTGCAAAGCCCACAGTGATGTTTTTGTGAGAGAAGTGTGAATAGTATTGAAAGTGCCATTACTGGTTCATGTGCTCCTTCTCTTTTTGGATCTGCTTAGGTCCCCCAAATTTGCTTGGGTCCGTGTTCTCCATAGGCTGAGAATTACAGTACTTGGGAATATTTAGGAAATGATCCTCGCTCATGTACATAATTTAAAGTCTGTAATTCCCCCAGGTCCTTCTACAGACTGTGATAAGAAACACTTACAGAAGGCCTGAGTGGGACCTCCCTGCAAGCTCTTTTTCCTTCCGTTGACTCTGTGGGTACCACATGCAGATGGTACCTGTTTGGTGTGTTAATTGAGGTCGAAAGGGTGGTGACATTGCAATTCTACAAAGGTGGAAGGAGCTGGCAGTATGAAAGAAGCTCCTGTATCACTACTAACATCACTGCGAAGGTTGAGATTAATCTCCCTGTTTTGCAGGTGCAGAATGGGAGGTTTGGTTTGCTCAGAGCTGTGCAGGAAGCCTGGTCTATCTAGGAAACTCGTATATCTGTGTCATGCAGTTAAATGGCAAAATGATCCTTCAACTTGGTTGTAAATGTGTAAGAAGGAGCAAGGGAAGAACACTATGAAAAAGTATCAGTATTTCATATTCTGCCTTTAATAGATGGAGAAAATAAAACATGGATTATTGGGCTACATTACCATGTTCTACTGAATTGCTGCTGCTGAACTTGAAAAAAATGAATATCAAATATTCGTCGTTTTTGGAGATGGGGTGCTAGATCCTCCACAAGTTACATTCTAATAATTCAAGCAAGCATGGAATCTGAAGCCTGCTTTAAAATAAACATCTAGTGAAATCCAGGGTCCCCTGGCTTTCCTGAGGCTTAGATTTCACTTGATCTCTTCAAAGGAGTTGCAGAACTACAGTAATTAAATTAGCTGCGTTCCTTAATGGTCTTTAATTTAAATGATGCTTACACATAGGGTATAGCTTTCCCCATTAAAAAGAGAAGCTGCTTTTATTGACAGCTGAAATGATAAAGTACTATAATATTGCAGAGTAGAAAATAAAAAAAATCACATAACTTAATGAATTTCCTTTATTTCACATTAGTGTATAATGAATATTATTTCCAATGTCTAAAAATAAGAGAAATATTTTATATAAATCAGAAAATAAGGCATTCAACTCAGCTAATGGAGTTTATTTTGTTGTCTAATCACATAAATCACTGTAAGTATTATCCCAAAGTATAATGTCAGATTGTATTAATCCATAACATTCATAGCAAAAATTGTCAGAATATTTAGTATTTCACTGATCTCCTGTTGAAATTTACTTACCACATTTAATTATTGCAATCATACATTCCATTCCATGTGAGAGCTTGGACATTCATTATCAAGTCTTGTCATATAGAGTCCATATTTTTATATATATAACCTTTTTGTTTGTCAGTTAATTAGAAACATTTGAATTAATATAAATTAGCAGAACAATTTAGGTAAAAGCATCTGCTATAGGCATAGGTTTTAATTTGGCAATGTCTTAATTAAACAGCGTCGCATGTATTCTGCTTGCATTCCGTCAGTTTATGACTTTGACCTGGTGGACACCATACAGGTTTGTTTCCCTCTCCCAAGTCAGTGCATTTCATTGTAAGCCTCCTGTGTGTCTTTTAGCAACTTTGACGGTGCAATTTGAAAGATATGTTTATTCATAAATTTAATGCTTTTTGTATTGTAGCAGTTAATTTTGGCTTTCTAGGATAAATATCAAAAGCATTTTCAATACCTCATGAAATCAGTGGAATGGCTTCTTTCTGTGTTCAAAATATATGCTGTCTCATGTGTGATCTATAGGTTGATTTTCATCCTTTTGTTCTTTTGGGACCATTTACTTTTTTTTTTTTTGGTCTAATTCTTCACCGTGTTGCTTTAGATTTTTGAACAAAAAATCCTGTCCACTCGTTAAGTTTTAGGTCTGTATTAGATTAGCATGTCTTTAATAAATCACTGCCATTAAAACTGTAGGTGTTGAAATCAAGCAAGGGATGTTCTAGACACTGCTGTTTTTCTAAGAATAGAAAGTCAGTACATTTTTGTGGTTGCCCCTGACCATTAGGATTGGAGGAAGGTTCTTGGAGAGAATTTCTAGCCAGGCCATATACAGGTAATCAGACACTACTCCTTTTCTTGCCACTGGAAGGCTCCTGTTTAGACAGAGAGAAGGATAAAATTAATGTTATGAAGGCAGGGGTAGCCCTGATGCATCTCACCAAATATTAAGTAGGAAACCTCAACTGTTCGTATACAACTCTGAATGTTCATAATTAGGCTACACGATCTCAGAAAGCACAAAGCTACCGTTAGGCCTTAATCTTGCAAACTCCTGCTCACCAGGTTAGTGCCATTAACACGGCTAGTTGTACTAGATATGGACTGCTCATGATTGTAACATTTGATGGGTAAAGAAGCATTTTTGGGGTCATAAAATGCACACATAATGTCATTTTTAAGAAGGATAAAAATATAGTACATGCACAGTGTTGCAATCCATCAGCTTATTTTCTGATCTGCAATTACTGTGAGATAGGAGTTTTGTAGTACGGGTCAATTTATGGTAAATGTTACCTGATCACCCCTTTTTTGGAGACTGAATTAATAGAGCTGAAGAGGTCTATCTGCTCTAACTAAAAATTTATGCTGAAAATGGTTGCTTTCTCCTTTTTTTTTTTTTTTTTTGCTAGCTTTATTGGTGGCCACTTTTTCTTTATGCAATAGCATCATCCTTATTCAGTTTCACATAGTTCCAAGTAGATCTTGGCTAACAACTCCATTTATTGTGTGCAAACCAAAAAATTCCTTTCTCTAGCTTTGAGTTGTTAATAGTTGGGGGACAAGAAAGGAGAATGTCTGTTTTGCACTGGTAAGCAGGTATAACACTCAACGTAGATTTGGACATGAAGGTTATGTTTTTGACATATTTTCATGAGTAGAGCTTTGTTTTCAGCTATGAAGAACTACTACGAAAGATTCATAATCAGTGTAGTCCCAGAGAACCATCAGCCCAGATGCAAGTCCTTCAGAAGCTACTCACAAGATTGTTTTTGCCCTCAATGAATTAACACAAGTGTTTCTGTTGCTCTAGCCCAGAATCCCTTCACGCATTTTTCTCTAAGTTAGAACCATAATCTTGTAACTCACAGAACAATGAGGTTAGCTGCCCTCGAATGCTCTTGTAAGAGTTCATTCAGTCGGACTTGGCGGTAACTCTGATTAAAACAAAACAGGAGGGAGAAGAAAAAATATCAGTTAGGTCAATGATCCTCAGTTTTTATGGATTTAGGCCTTATGGACTTCTACGGTACTCACTGCCTGCGAGATTCCTTGCTGTTGCTTTGGCAGCGTTCAAAGCCAGGTCTGCTCTTTGGTGCAGAGTGATAGAGATGGCAAAATATGAGGCTAAGCCAAGCTTCTTGGTTAGTATAGTCAGCCGTGGGCCAGAGTTGTTTGTTGTATAAGATTTCCTGGGGATGGGGATTGGTTTTGTACTGACACAGTACCAGAGCTGGCTCAGACATAGTTTTTAAGTATTTCTTTGGCTATGGTGTATAGCTGTTTGTGAACTTTGCAGGGACTCTTTTGTGCTATTGTTTGGTGTCGGTTACTGTATTAATTAATTTGTTTTGTAAGTGTCCAGCTGCCATGCCAATAAGACCAAACGTCTGTCTGTAAATGAGCACCTTGCCAGAAATTCCCCTTTTCAACAAAAGACCACAAGTCTGGAGTGAGACTTGGCTGCTTTATGTGTTGTGTATTTGTATGGACTTTTACAAATTGCATAAATGGCCATTACTTTGAGATTCAGCCAAGGATACTTTATGCTCAGGCCCTCAAAGTTTTTATAACCTGACACAAGTCATAGGGAGCGAGAGACCAGGGCAGGTTTGTGTACAGGGAGGTTGCAGCATGAGAGAGAGATGTATCTTAAGTAGTCTTATAAATTTTTTTGGAGAAGGTAAAAAGCTGTTTTTTTCTCCATTCAGACTTTAAATTTTTCTTCTCTACAGAAATTGCACTGTTCTTTTACACATGTTATCTAAGTAAGAATCCTCATAATTTAGCCAGTTGTTATCTCATGAGAGTCATCCTATAACATCACCCTTTATCTGTGCTGCCAGGTTTTTCTCTCTTGAATTTCAAATGTATTCTAATGGCCCCTGTAAAGTTCCCAGAACTACCTTACTTCTGAAGATAAGGGGCATCTTTCCAGGTGTGTAAGCTGAACTTTTTGGTGCTGTTCTTATTTTATAGAGAGATTTGGCATTTTCATGCTGCTGGCTGCTTTCAACCTATGGGTTTTTTTTCCTCTTTCTTTAGTTGGTGACCTAGACAAGATCAAGCTTGATCATGCAGGTTTTTTTTTTTGTTTGTTTGTTTTTGTTTGGTTTTTTTTTCCTTTGTATCCTCATTGGTTCTGCATACAGGTGTGTATATCTGGGATTATATTCCTGTTGTCTTCTACACAGAGATGTTCTAAGGGCTCTGACTCCCAAGTTTTGATGATTTATGCTGAGAGTACTTCAAAAGTTTCCTGCCCACAGCTGACTGCCATAGAATCACAGACTGGTTTGGGTTGGAATGGACCTTAAAGATCATCTAGTTCCCACCCCCCAGCCC
>NW_010273112.1:0-56679 GCF_000690775.1 Eurypyga helias | reverse complement strand
TCCAACCCCCCTGCCATGGGCAGGGACACCTTGCACTAGACCAGGTTGCTCAAAGCCACATCCAGCCTGGCCTTGAAGACATCCAGGCGTGGGCCATCCACAACATCTCTGGGCAACCTGTGCCAGTGCCTCCCCACCCTCTCCAGGAAGAATTTCTTCCTGATGTTCAATCTAAATGTCGCTCTGTCAATTTAAACCCGTTATCCCTTGTCCTGTCACTACAGACCCTTGTAAAAAGTCCCCCCCAGCTTCCTTGTAGCCCCTTCAGGCACTGGAAGGTGCTATAAGGTCTCCCTGGAGCCTTCTCTTCTGCAGGCTGAACAAGCCCAACTCTCTCAGCCTGTCCCCATAGCAGAGGGGCTCCCGCCCTCGGAGCATCTCCATGGCCTCCTCTGGACTCGCTCCAAGTGGTCAATATCCTTCTGATGTTGAGGGCTCCACAGCTGGACGCAGCACTCCAGGTGGGGTCTCACCAGAGCAGAGTCCAGGGGCAGAATCCCCTCCCTCGACCTGCCGGCCACACTTCTCTGGATACAGCCCAGGATACGGTTGGCTTTCTGGGCTGCCAGCGCACACGGCCCGCTCACTCAGACACTGAGCCGCTGACCACCACTCTCTGAGTGCGACCATCCAGCCTGTTCTTTATCCATTGAGCGACCCATCCATCAGATCCATGTCTCTCCAGTTTAGAGACAAGGATGTCATGTGGGGCAGTATCGAAAGCTTTGTACAAGTCCAGGTAGATGACATCAGTTGCCCGTCCTCTATCCACCCAGGTCGTGACCCCATCGTAGAAGCCACCCTATTAGTCAGGCCCGATCTGCCCTTGGTGAAGCCATGCTGGCTGTCACCAATCCCCCTTCTCGTTCTCCATGTGCCTTAGCATCATTTCCAGGAGGATCTGCTCCATGATCTTGCCAAGTACACAGGGGAGACTGGGCTGTAGTTTCCCGCGTCCTCTTTTTTTCCCTTTTTAAAGATGGGGGTTATGTTTCCCTTTTTCCAGTCACGGGGAACTTCACCAGACTGCCATGACTTTTCAAATATGATGGAGAGAGGTTTTGCAACCCCATCCACCAGTTCTTTCAGGACCCGCAGATGTATTCCATCGGGTCCCATGGACTTGTGCTCCTTCAGGTGCCTTAGGTGTTCCTGAACCTGATCCTCACTGACCATGGATGGCTCTCCATTCTCCCAGTCCCTGCCCTTGTCTTCTGTGGCTAAGGGCATAACCAGCATAACTTTGTGCTGGTTACCAAATCTATGAAAAGGGTAATACAGTGAGCAGTCAGTCTGCTTCCCAGCTTCTGCAGTCGGCATAGTGTGTTATCTTAAATCACCATTGATTTCAGCTTACGTTAATGTGTCAGGCAGTGACCTCTAGCAGCTCTGAGCTCAGCCTCACAATCCTTGCTCCGCTGCAGAAGTTACCAGCACCATAAAGTGGAGATAACTAACCTCTCAGTGCACTCAGGTTAATCTAACGGGAACCATAAATAAAATTGCTAGATTAATTCTCTGTGAGTTACAGGAGAACCTGTCTCTTAAGGGTGGAAGAGTTTGCAGTATCCTTTTGACACTGGCCTGATCAAGCCCAGCAGTTCATTGCTAAAAAGGTATGTTCCAACAAAATTAAAGAGCAGCTCAGGCTCTAATTCACCTAGTGGATCAGCTAACATCATCCTTAGAGTGCCTCTGAACTGTGGGAGAGCTCCTGCCTTGTAGGCAGCTTTAGTCTTCTCTCTGCCATTGAGGCATGAATCTGTGTTGAATATTGCCTTTGGAAAAATTCCTAGAGCCAGTTGTAGGGTCTGCATTCGGTTCTGAATTTCCCAAAGTGATGAGTGTTTGGAATTGCACTCTCTTTTTGAGAGGTTTGAGCTCTAAACCATTTAATAAACCTCTCGGCAGATCTTACTAGCTCAGGCTCAGCACAGTACTGTGTGGCTTCTTCTTCAGAGGTGGTTTCCATCTGACTGGCTCTGATGTGGGCAGAGCTTCTCGTCAGGCTGGAAAATGCCGTGTAAACATGCCAAGGTCTCACAGAATGCTGAATAATGCAACCATAATACACCTCTGCAATGTTTACAATATAAATCCAATTTGTAAATATCAAATACAGGTTTGTACGTGTCATGTTTCCCATTCCGTATCTGGTATTTCACATTTTCTTACTAATCGCTTCAAAAATCTGGGGTGTAAGGAAAGCTACAGATGTAAAAACATCAACAAGGCTTTACCTTCTCCTTGAATGCTTCCAGCTCTGCATCCGTAATTTTCCATGGAGCTTCTCGCTTTAATTTCTCAGCAGTTGTTATATCTTTGCAGCTTTCATGGAGGCGATATGGTTCAATCATCTCTTCAAAGAATTTCCAGCTGAAACGGGAATTATGAGGGAGGCCTTGCTGCAGGGTATGAACTCACTAACGCGTTTCATAGACACTGTGTATTGCAGGCCCCACTGACTATAATTATAGCTAAAAAACATGCAAAATCTTTATAACTATTCTTTGCTACATTGTGCCCCAAGTTATAGCTGTGCCACAGTATAAGTTGGGGTTTTTGGAGGATAATTGAAAGGTTATTTGAGGATCATTAAACACTGCATTTGGCCTATTACAGTTGCAGAGAATTTTCTGCGTTTCCCTAGTTGTTGCAAAAATACTGGAATTAGTTCTACAGTAACCCCAAACTGCAACATATTGGTTACTAATGTTAACAGTGAATATGGGTCTCCTCATAAATACCGAGCTTTTATTATTGTTTTAGCATTAGCTGGAGCAATCAACTGACTGATACTGTTTTGCTGTTACTGTTTTGATGAGATGGAGAAACAGGTGAGAGAAATCTCGTGTAGCAAGGGGCTGAAGGAAATGCTGCAGTGGTTTTTTGCTACGTGAGGGCTCAGATTTGTGTTCGCTTTCCAACTTTTCCACAGATTTTCTCTCTAAATTTCAATTGGTTTCTTGAAGCTTTTGACTGTCATCATCTGGAGAAGTTTGTAATCCTTCTGCACTTCCTGCTTGCCTCTTTGTTGAAAGTTTCTATCATCCCACAGAGACCTCGGGGAGTTTCCCTTTATATTAATATGAGTTTGTTTCTATGAGCACTTGATGCTGACAGGCCTCACTGGGAAGTGAACGGGGAGGCTGTGCACAGGATGGACTTTGCTGCGTGGCCAGGAAGTCAAGAGATGGGTTAAAGGTGCTGTGGCATGCAGCATTTAATGTTGCTAAAATGCCAGAGAGTTTATCAGCATCCTTAGTGTCTGTTTCAGTATGTAAAATAGTGATAATCCTCTTATTATTAGTGAAATAAATGGGATGCCAGTTGGGAGAGATACAGTGGTCCAGCAAGTGTCTGGCACAATATTCACTTGTTCTGTTCCATTAGTCCTGATGCAGCAAATGTGTTTGGTATTTAGGTTAATGCCAGATACGAATTCTTTTAGATAGCTTTTATTGATGTAAAATCACTGCACAGTTCTGGAAAAAAGAGAAGTATGCTGCACTGTTCTTTATATAATTACAAAATATTAACTGAGAGATCAAGAGGGCACTGATACCTGACTTTAGGTATCTAGTAATAAAATCCTTATATTCTTTAATTGGATTTCCTAGGTCAAAATCTCCAATGCAGTGTAGAAACACTGGTGAATCTAGGACTGTTTTTGCAAAGTTATGTGTGTGGAGAAACAGGACAGTATTAAGAGTCTAACCTGAGATTGCACATGCACTCAGAGGAAAGGCATTGGGAGAAGAGGAGCCCTTTGACTATGAAATAGCTATGGGTCTATCAAGAGGCGAGTAAGGGATGGGATGGAAGAGAGCATAGCAAGGTGACAACATTTTCGGAGGATCTCTAAGACCAAGAGCATTATTGTGAATTGAATTGGGATTCAGTTATTCCCTGAGCAACCTGCTATATACTTCTGTCTACATAAAGCAGAAGAAATAGGTGATTTCTGGAAAGAGATGTTTTAGAAAGCAAAGACTTGAAGATTTATTCTATTTTTTTAGCTAATACAGTTGGAGGTAGAGTTTCCTGTGGACTATTTTACCAACTTCCTACCCCCTGCCTAAGAGCATTAATTCTGTAGATAAGTTAATGTTTAAAAAGATTGAACCTTCATTATATTTTAGTGATAGAGGAGTATTAAAATATTGTTCTCTTGGGAAAGGAGAAGTATGCTTATGCTTGGCCAGAAAAATGTTAAGTTTATGAATTCATGGTAAAACCCAGAAGGCTGAGTTGGCAGAGATGGTGAGTTTACAAGAGAACTGCGACTGACTGAATAATATGATAAAAACTATTGCAACATAAATAGATATGAGAAATCATCATAAAATGCCTGTTAAATTTAGTGGTTCATAAGTATGGGCACTAATTAGTCTTCATTGAAACTAAGTTTTAACATTACAAAAAAGCCTGCCTATAGTTTGACCCTTTGAGTTGTGATTGCTAAAAGGTCCTTTTCTTTTTCCTACTCTAGATACTTGGAAAATTATTGCAATAAAGTGACAGTGTTATTCTTTGTGGTGCGGGATTTTTTTAATGCTCAACATAAAAGAACCCAGCTCCTGATAAAGGCCTGCTAAATAATGGATTTTGGTAACATTTCTTACCTTTCTTTGTTGGGCTTTATATTGATATCACAAATGATATTAATATCAGCAAATTTTATTCTGAATTTACTTAGAAGTGAAGCCATCCTGAAAACAAAACAGAGAACACTTTATCACTATATTTCTGAGTGCCTTGCATCAAAGAGCACACATAAATGAGTTAAGATATCAAACGCAGTTGTCTCATTATCTTTAACTCTATGACAAATTACTTTAAATGCTTTAGTGTTTCAGTTTCCAATTACAGACCTGGATTGATATGATATTGCTGTAGTATAATTCATTTAACTGATGATTGATGAAAATCGTGAAAAGTGGAAATGAATAGCAGACAGAGGGAAGGGTGTTTACATTTTGGGGAAAAATAGTACTTTTAAGTATTTGCAAAGGCTTCAATTATAAAGGAAAAATATTCAAAATAGGGTAGGACAGAATTCTCCAGTAGTTAGAGAAGGCTTCTGTCATTCTATTATTATCAGAATTCTGTGCATGGGGTATGTACAACACTGGTAATGTATGCCTTGGTGAAAATTTGGTCTGGACAGTTGATGTGTGTTGCTGCCTGGGGCTAAACCACAACAATGTGAATACTTAGAGAATCTCTTTCATTTATGAATTTAAACATTTTCCCACTCCCCCCACACCTTTTTTTTTTTTTTTTTTCTTCTTTGTAGGTAAACTTTTGGAATTTGAAAAAGTCAGAAAGTTCTTAGGAACAAACCATGACAGAAATACATATTTGCTTATGACCTGAGAATTTACTTGTTCTATTTTATATAAGTAGAACATTCTGCTTATATAAATCGATGTGCCTTGGGGCAGTCCTTGTTTTGAACAGCAGAAAGAGCAAAGTCTCAGCCTCTGTGGAAAGGTTTTAATATTTGGAGAGTTAGGTGTTAGCAAAAGACCAGACAAATTTAATTTCTGAATTGGAAATCCAATGTATGAAATTGTATTTGGATGTTGTTGTATTAAATCTACCTAGGGAATAGAATAGCCTCCTGGCCTCCAGATTTCTCTCTTTGAAGGCTTCTCTGTGTGGTGGGTAGAATATGCTGTTGAGGAAAGGTAGTATTTAGGTAGAAATCCATCTACATCCTGTTTTCTTGCAGATGAACTAGGTAATTGTCAACTATACTGACCATGCTGTTCACTCTGGCTTTTGTGGGACAAGCAGTGTATGCAGGTGCCAGAGCTGCCTCTGTGAAGATCTGCCATGTTTTGACAAATCCTATTTGCTGTCAAAACCCCCTACTTCCTCTGAACGGAATTTGGACACTTGAGTGCCTAGATCCAGGAGCCGGTTGTGTTGCTGACCAGCCAAGCTTGAGCAGACTCCGGGCAAGGAGCAGAGAACACGTCCTTACGCTGTAAGACCTTTTTCACCCAGTGGAAGACTAGTTTGTAGAAGAACTTGTGAATCTCTTCTATGGAGGTATGTTAAGTTTGGGGTAATCCTTACAACTGACAGAACCACAGTGGAGTGAAGTTCGCTTTACATGAAAGCCAAAGCTTAAGGGAGCATCCCTGTGGCAGCTGTTTTTCCGAGGCACTGTGTCATAATCCTAGTGATGCTGGCTAAATTCTAACTCCTGTCCTCGCATCCATCTCGCTGGAGTTCTGGTTGGATCTGTTGTTTTTAACTCACTACATGGTGCTGCTGCTTTTTGGTAAGCAGTTACTGACTTCCATCCCAGATTGGCCTGTTTCCACCGGTGTGGAAAAGCCTGTGTCCCTAGTGTGTAAAGTGCTTTGGAAGGCAAGGTCCTACATACAGTGGTGATGAAAATAAGTTTGTATTAGTACCTTTCATTTGCCTGAAGGCAAATGATGATTATGAAATCTAGACTATTTTGGAAAACCTAAGTCAATTCAACTTGGTCTTGATGTTGATTAACTTGCTCTTTCTCCTTTACATTTTACCATGGATAATCACATTTATGTGAGCTGTCCATCCACGGTATTAGCATATGAGAAGCTTCATGTGCAATATCACTTACTGTTAACTGGACAATCTCATGTAAATCCCATAAAACTAATTACATTCTCATTACAGAGTGCCGACTGCTCTTCCTAAAGAAGGGAGTATGAGCTATTAATGGGAAAACTGGTGCGTGTGAATTTCCTTTGCTAATCTCCATTTACACCGAGCCTTGAGGGCTATGCCATAAGCTCAACACCTTCCTATCAAGTACATAAGTTTTCTTCATGCTGCCCACAGTACAACAAACCAGCTGTGCTGAGAAATTCCCAGCTTCCCGCTGTATATGCATTGTATTCAGCATCAATTCGAACTCTTAAAACAGTGAGACAAATAGTTATATTTACACTAGTTTTTCTTCTTCAATCCTATTGACTTTTCCTCCAGTGAAGATCCTTAATTTGCAATTTTTCCACTTCTTCCTGATAGTTAGAATGTAAGGAATTAGGATTGTTAGACCTGTAAGGACATATAAAATTGCAGGAAGATAAATCAGTGCATCGTGTGGTAAAAATTCCATCCTTCAGCTGGGCAGCGTTGGACACAAGCTAATCTTAAAGCATTTAAGCCAGACAGAAAATTGACTATGTAATCTTAAAAGAAAACACGTTTTTGCAAGTTGCCAAGTCTGTTTTTATATTTGGTAACACGGAAATCTTTCTCCCTGCGGTTCTTACTTGAATTCCTTACCTCCATCATCGAACAGCCACCAAATGTCAATTGTACCTTTTCCTTGCTTCTTTTTAAATTGAGTGCTGGCTTCTAGCAGCTTCTGATTGAATTCACCCACATGCATCGACTGTACTGTGTTAATGGTGCTCTCTGTAACGAGAAGGAAACAGTGTGGAAGGATTTCTGACAAGTGAGGCAACGAGTAGCTTTAGGGAGCTAAGTGGAGGGAAAGCATCAGGAAAATGAAAGTCTCTGACATAATTTCCATACTTTAAATGTGAAAAAAATTTACAGCACAGATGCTATGAACGTTTAATATACCAATATGCACAGAGCACAAAGCTTGTGTAATACTTTGTCACCGGATTATGACATCTTGAAAAGGGTTATCTGATTATTTGCTCTCTGGATCTTTTTAGTTAGCCTAAAATTCACTGGGGCCTTAAAAAGCAATTGGGGAATATCTGGTGGAAGTAAATGGCATCCTTTTACATCACTTACATGCTCAGCTGGTGGTTGTAGAATGCAGAGCTCCCTGAAATGCACAGTAATGGAGAGCTAACGGGGTACAGCGAGGGCAGAGGTGAAGCTAGGACTGGAAGGCAGAAAACACAAGCATATGTGGCCACTTCCCCATGCTTGAGAAGGCCGTTGTTAATTGCAAATAAACTTTGATTCTTGCTGTTTGCTTGGCTGGCGTTAAAAGGTACAGGCTTGCCTATGGACTAACAATATCTTTTCTCATTCCATCTTTTGAAGCCTGTGGCTTTATTACTGCTTCTCCTTCACTGATTTCAAAGAGACAGTGCCAGAGCAGTATTTTAAACGGAGCAGACAGACTTCTTTAGAGGTTTTATTCTGATCTGCTAGGTTCTGAAAATGCTTTGATTGTGTTTCCTGTATTTCTAGAGTGTGGACAGGATAGTTCTACAGCAGTTACTGGCTTTCCTCTACAGTTCCAGTATCTCTGCTGGAAGATGCAACAGTTCTGGGGCGGATGAACGTGCAAGCAAAGCAGAGAGGCAGGTATATTTATTAGCATCATCTATCTCGTATATAGAGGCAAAGTGTGTAATCTGTGTGTCCTTTATGCCTTTCTGTACTAAATTGAGAAGGGTTGTTGAAACGGGGGCACATGTTCTTATGGTATTTGTTATAAAAATGTATGCTACTGAAGCCTGCAAAATGAACTGAAGTCTGCCAAATAAAGAATAGTGCCATTTTATGTCTTCAGTCTGTAGATCTTCTTGATACCTGTGGGAGCTGCCTGCACAGCAGTTGTGAGAGTCTCTGCAGGTGAAAATTCTGAAAATACGTGTCTGTGTACAAGCATGGCTTCAGGTGGGTCATTATCATAGCGGCCTAGCAATTGTGAAATGAGACCTTTAATTCTCTCTGTATTTCTGTGTCATTTTCCTGTATCTGAAATGTAATTTTGACTTCATCACTGATACATTTAAGTTATGCGTTAATTAGTGATTTGACAGCGTGCTGTGTATGTACTTTCAGTACTCTTGCCACCTTCATTTGTGCATTTTTATGAAATTATGCTTAGTGCTATTTTTACCTGTTTTTCAGCTGTGTGTGTCTGTTGAGTAAAGTGAGGCTGCTTGTTCCCCGAATATTGTGCATATGTTCCTATTTTCTTTAAAGAGGGGAAAAAAGGCCTCTGTTCAAAAACTGAAAACACCCTATTAAAAGTCCAGCAAAAGAGAAAACAACGTGTTCTGTATTCCTCAAACTTTAATAGCCATGTGCTATTTTTGACAAATAGAATTCAACATGAGCTGAGCTGAGAAGCTCATCTTGCTAATGAGGGAGAAAAATGTCACTTGTGTTGTATGAGGTGGCGTGTCCTGCCAGCAGAGGATGTTCACTCTGATCTGTATTACATGGTTGTTGCTGCCAGGCTAGGTCTGCACAGGGTAGGTCCTGTTCCAGGGGCCTCTGTGTGCCTCAGGAGTTTTCTCCTGGGACTCAAAGTCCAGTTTGCACATTGGTGAAGGTGTGATGCATTGAAGGGTCAGGGAGAAGCTGTAATTTTGGAACTTACCCTTTTTTGTTTCGTGTTTTGAGATGTTGAGTGTGCTGGCTTTTTTGAAGAATCCACAGAAGCCACTTTTTCCTTCTTCAAAATCATTTTCTCTAATGGTAGCTTCCAGTGCCAATCTCTCCTGCTCCAGCTTCTCTAATTCCTCTGTATATCGGGAAGAGTAAGGGGACTGGTAACACATCACTTTCTATTTTAAATTAAATCACTTACTGAAATAATGGTGGTGATGTAATTGCTGTTGTGGCACTTTGTACACAACATAAAGCGTCTGGGAGGAAACACTCTTATAATGCTTTTTCCTTGCAGACCAATAGGGAAGAGGAAGCTGAATTTGTCTCTGGAAGCCCTAACTTAGGGTGCCCACGCCTGCAGCTGTGGTGTGTACTCAGCTTCTCTCAGATTTCCTCTGCCAGATCAAATTCGGTATTTCTGTATTTTATAGTTACGTGAGATACTGTTTATTGAGTTATGTTTGTAAATTTGTTGGGTTGGCTTCTTTCCCCAAGAATTTGAAAATGCCGTAGGAAAACTGTTTTCCTGAAGTGAGAAAGCTGGGGCAGTGAGTTCTAGCCCTTGGGTCCATATTCTAAGAACAAGGTCACATGGCTTCGAACTTCAAGATTCTCAGGAGTATGCACGGATCCTGAATATGCCATCAGGTTCTATGCTGAAATATTTTTAAGGTTTTGATTTTTTCAGCATTTGCTGCAAAGATGTAAGATTTAGCTAACCAAGTCTGTACATTCAGTAATACAAAAGAACAGTTTCATCTTAGCAATATTAGACTTTTGCTGGGAAAAAGGTACCATGTGTTGTTGTGGAATATATTATGGTGAGGCACTAATTAGTATGAGCCAGGCATTTGCCTGCAGAAAGCTTTTTTCATATGGAAAACTACTCGACTGATACATGAACTAAGAGTGAGTTAAATTCATTTAAGACATTGTGTTTAAAAAACCCCAAACCCTCACTAGCTAGACATTATTAGCTCTGTTGGCACTCTCAATTGCCAACAGGCAAGAATATAATTTCTCTTACTTCAGAATCCATGACAGCCTTGTGCTTCTGATTATTAGACACGATAGTCACTAACCTAATGGCTACTCAAAGGTACAATTTCAGGCTATTAAACAGAATGCTGTAGCGAGTATAATAGGATACAATGATTTTCTTTTTTTTTCCCCACTACACATACTCTGTGTCTGTTTCAAAACATTTTTGTGTATTTGAGGGCTTTCCTTTCCCCCCCCCTCCCCGTCTTCCTAATTCATTCTGATTCCTTGTGTCTTAACACTCGGAGAACATTTGTTAGTTTGTAAGAATGCAAAGTTGATATTTACTGTAATTTCACTGGTGTTCTAATGACTGCATCTTTGAGCAGTCAGTTTCTGGCTTACATCAAGCAAAGAGACAGGCAGATCTCTTTCAGTTATCAACAGGAGGGAGAAAAAAAGCAGGATTAGTTTAGAATTTGTCCTCAAGTCCCCATAATTTTGCTCTGTAGCTCTCCATGCTGCCAGCCTGCTGGGTGAATACTCCTCTAGCTTGCTTTCTTAAAAGTGCTGGTTTGATTCTGAGAGGTGATTCGCTTTTCAGGGTTGCCTCATCCTAGAATCCGCCCTCTTTAACGGGGAGTTAATGTTGGTTGTAATTAGCTAAGGCACTTGGGTCCTTTCTGGGTGTTCTCCCCAGCAGTTCTGAGTGCGGTCTGTGTGTCTCTGGGAAACTGGGGAGAAGCCGGAGGCCGGTTTTCAGCAGGCGGCAGCAAAGAGTCACCATTCTTCTTCTGCCTGCCGATGTGCCTTGCCTATAGATTTTATCTAATTCATTTATAACACAAAACATTTATCTGGTGGGGAGGACAAGGGACACCAGGAGTAATGTGCAGGTTTAGGCCATGTCTGTCTGCTCAAGTGGACAAACTTAGGAGAAATGGGGAAATTATCGGACTGAAAACCTAGAGAATCGTTCTGGTGGGGTTTATACCTGGAGTCATTCCCTCCCCAGGGTACCTGAGGAGCCAGTAAGACCTCTGTGTCCTAAAGAGGAAAAGGAAGAATGAAGGCCAGCGTTGTATGTGGCTCTTGGAAGCCCTTTGTTTAGGTGCAGCTGTCTGCATGCCCTGTCTCCCTCTACCTTTTCCACCGAGGTGGCATGTCTCCCTGAACAGCTGTGGTATGGTTAAAGGTTTTCCTTTTCTCCCTGAGGTACGCACCGCTAACCCAAGGAAGAATGAAGAAAAAGGTGAAAAAGAGAACTGGTGTTTCCTGTGGGTTGCAGATTTTCGCATGGGTGGGAACATTCTGGGCCCCAGCTCTCCACAGAGATGGTACCAAACGTGGCGCTTCCTGATTCCCACCAGTCCCAGAGATCTCAGGTAGGCAGAGGGAGGAAGATATTCCAAGAGTAGGAAGGAAACATGCTGCAGAGTGGCTGGTTGCTGTGGCACAGCATGATTTTACTGCTTTAGCTTGTGCCTGTGCTGGAAGCACTTTGGGAGCTGAGTTCTCTGGTGTGCAGAGTCCCTTTATGTGTGAGGCTTGGCCTCCTTCTGTCACTGTCAGTGCTTCAGCAAGGATTTTGGGCAGGATTGAAAGAACCAAGGAGGACCTGTACATTATCGGTCTGGTTCCTTCTTGTGCTGAGCATGTAACCAGCATAGATATTCAGCTATTGAGGCATCACATACCTTGAACCTGGAGGACCTGAGATATATCAAATCCTTGGCTAATTCTGACGATAATCATGCCGAGCTCAAAATCAAAGGCATCACTGAAAAGAAAGAAAAAGAAGAAGAAATATCTTCTTGCATCAGGCATGTCAATGGGGAAAGGTACTTTGAGCAGATCAGTGGAAGTGTTAGTGCTCCCAGGGAGGTGTTACTGCCATGTACGAGGCTGCTTTAGGTAAAATTGCAGAAGGAATTGTAAAATACTATCAACTTTCTTCCCGCATTTAAAAACAGATTATCATTGTGCGTTGGAACAGATAGGCTGTTCCTGAAATGGGTCTTTGATAACACTTTTTAGGAACTACATTGCCATTGGGTAATTTTTTTCTCCCTTCTCTGAGGAAACAACAAAGCCGGTGTGGGTTTTGTTGTTCTTTAACTTGCTTCAGCTTTACAGGTGAATTTTGAACAGGAATCTATGAGAAGCCTGTTTCTAAATGACTATTTCCTAGTTAAATCCCAACCCACAGAGCTCCTGAGCCCTACACACACGAGATTTGAACCAAGGCTCTTCCTCTGTCTCCTAGGCTTAAAAGTAGAACTCAGTGATGTTCTCTTTTTCCCTAAGTACGTACATTAGGGTGGTTTTTCTCTGAGCTCCTGCCCACAAAAACTGGGAAAATACAGTTCTGCAAAAGCACTGCTGACAGCAGTGCAGCTTCTTTATGTAGCATTGTCAAGCCACATCAGCTCTGACAGTGCCAGATGTTTGCTACGCAGATCTTGCTGGGTATATGAAGCCAAGGAGCCTTTTTCGGTGGGCAGAAACTTCTGTTACAGAGCTAGCAAACCCAGATTTGTAGGTATTTTCTTACGTTGTTTCTACACGTCACATGTGGTATGGAAATGCTATATTAATCTAGTCTGAGAGGAGTAAAAAGAGGTGCTGAACCATGACTTACTGTATAACGCCCACATAGTTTTCAACTTGCGCGACAGCGGCATTTCTCCAGTCCTTCTTGAATCCAATCACCAAGGTATTGGGTTTCATTCTACCCAAGCCTGAGGCCTAACAATGTTAAAACACTGCTTGAGAAGGTACACACACATGCTTTTACTGTAAATGAAAAGTGATGGCAAGAGATAGCCGAAGTAATGTTCTGGAGACACTTCCAACTAGATTGCATTTCATGAATGTCCTTCATGCTCATAGCCATGCAGAAAGCAGAAAGATTAGCTCTAAATCATTCCAACTAGAAATGATTTTAGATGACAGAAATGTAGTTTTGCTAAATTAGCATTCATTTGCATTTCTTCTGACATGCTCTCATTAAAATGGTTCAATAACTTGGAATCGAGAGAGTTCAAGCGCTGTTTGTATGCTCATTCTGACATAATAGTGTAAAACTTTTATCAGATTTGGAATAGTCAATAGATGAACTGGGTTTGAAGTCTCTTAAAACACCTCAGATATGCAGAGAAGGCATGTCTGCTTTAAAATAATTTTTTTGCCTTGAGCTTAGAAACTGTTGCTGTTCTGTTTGCTGTATTCTTTCCAAAAGATTATCCAAAATTAGCTGAGCATGCTTTGTAGATAAAATTGCAGTTTATAAACAGGAAGAACAAATGGTTTGTCAAGATATTAGTTTGCCTCCAAAACAGTGCCTGGATGCTAAAACCTGAACGAGTAAGGGTGGTCAGATCTAGATTCAGCTAACCTAATTGTTATAGAAGTCTAAATACTCAGTTGGGTGTTGGGAACCTTCAGGAGGAGACCCACAAATACACCAGCTTGTCAAGCTCTTATACGTGCCAATTTTTACTACTAACAAAAAGAAAATTGATAAAAATTATTGGAACCTTGGTTTTTGGGTTGTTGTTTTTTTGAGTGGCACTGATGCATCTGCACTCTTTACGTTGAGTTGAATAATTGGTTGGCAAAGCAATGCAGATGTCCTTAGGTTACAATAACGATGATGTGGTTATCCTCCTGTTTGCTGGAATTCTTTGTGGTCCAGTAGTTGACTTTGGCAATAGTGTTTTAGTAGTAATGGCAAGGAAGACATCATCGGACTGTAACAGTTCTCAGAAATATCAGAAAGACATCCTACTGAGATGATGCATAAACCCAAGATGAAGTGTCCTCACGAGGCTTTGATAGAACAAAGGGATTTTTATTAATAATATTTCATCTTGCTCGATTGTAGTGTCCATTCAGCAAGTGTACAAAGAGCCCTGGTAGGCTACCAGTGGGGGACTTTTACCCAGAGTATTTTAGTCGATTCCCTACTGTCTCAGTTTGCACTGATGTCTTTTCAGCAGTGTATTTTGTGCAAAGGAGGGGAATTTGCTCTACATTCTGCCTCAGTACCTGTATGTTTAAATATTCATATATGTGAGAGGGAGATGGGAAATATGAAAACAGTGCCTCTGTGCCTTCATTAAGGCCATTTTAAATGGACTGTTGGAAATGATCTGCTGTATTCTTAGAGTAATAGAAAAATATTGCAGACTCTTTTATTTAGATGGCCTTCTCTATTTGCAGAAAATGTATATTATGCATTTTAGGTTTCAAGCAATGCAAAACCATTCTCATATATTTAATACACTGCATAATAGCAAACAATAGAATTGATTTGAAGTGCATCAAGTGTTGGCTGCATACACATTCATATGTTGCCCTGTAGATGCCTCCTTTTTTTTTTTTTCTTTATAATAGTGTCTTACTCATTTAGGAGAGAATCGGTCTGCCTTGTCTCATAATTCCATACCCCAGCACTAGATGTTGTGACAAAATAACCTGTAATATAATACACATCTACTCCCGGAATGCTCTTTCTGTTTATAACTTCATCCGTACATACACAGGACTTCTTAACAAGTAAACAGTAAAGCTTTACATAAAGGGATGCTTTGATGTAACACTCTTCTGTGTGTTCTGTAAACAAAAAGCTTACTTGAAGCAGACTTTTGACTCCATCTCTGAAGCTGTCAGCTGCCACTGCCGCATAAAAGGCTTTTCTTTTGTTCTTTGTGAGCCAGGCCTGCTTTTTTGCCATGCCACTGTTCATCTCCTTAACACACAGCTTGCGTGGGCCCTGCATGATACAATAAAATATTATTAAGAAGGCTTTGTATTATACATCACACAGTGATTTTGAAAGAGTTACCCAGTCTGCTGTGGGGGTGAATGGAGAGAGTCAGAAAAATACATTTCCCAAAAGGGTCCACAGAGATTCAGCCCTTTGAAAAGAACTGTGCTGCTAACATAATTCACATTCTGTTTGAGAGGGCTGAGGCTGTTAATGCTACTTAAATATAGTGATTCTGACAGAAAGAAGGACTACTATGGATTGTAACATCTTAGAAAAATATCTAAGGTATGATGAAACATCTCGGAGTGAATTGAGTCCCTCCCTGACTTGACTACGTAAACACGCCTCAGCAGATCTAAATATACATGGTTAAGCTCCTATCTACTAATAGTAAGAGAAGAGGGTTGTTACCATACAGTTAAAGAGGCAAATGCCTTTGTCACCAGGTTCTTCCAGTAAAGAGACAAAGTCCATGTGCATATCCAAGTCACAAGACATGATACACTGGCCTGACCAGCAGAGAGTGGGCTGGCAGTGGATCGCCAGAAGATTAGGCCCAGGAAAGACATCAAGTCTGCAAGCATGGCCTTTAGAAAGATTGAGATAAGTCTGGGAGCATGTCTCTGGAACTTGGTTTTAAAAATCTGTACTCTTAAGTTTGCGAGGCTTTGCTTATTCCCTTTCATGTCATCTTTAGGAAGCTGAATCAGTAGTCCAGATCTGCAGTGAAGGCGAAACTCTGAGAGGGAAACTCGGGATTCTCAAATGCTGGTTTTAGTGTTATCAGGCTGGACAGGTAGTCTTCGCTTTCCAGGGCAGAATAGAAGAGCAGAATTGCGAACTGTGAGAGTGCGTCCAACAACATTAGAGGCAGAAGGAGTAATTGAACGTGTCAGAAGGATAAAGCTGGCTTGGAAGCACTTGAAATCCAGTGCCTAACTCCATGTGCCTAACTTGGGAAGTGCTATCCATTTGGTTTGTTATAAACAAAAGGTTTTGAACTTTAGTTTGCTGCAGCATTTCATTTTGTGCAGAAGTAATTTCTTTGTGGTGCTTTGTAAAATTCCTAATGTTTTTGAGGATGTTGGTAAGTTGAAATTTTGGGTCCAATGGAACAGTTAACTAAAGAATTTGGTAGAAGTTTCCTATGATATAAAACTAGGAAGGCTTGGTAAACTCATGCTCAGGAGATTGATTTTTGAAATTGATATTTAAATCTTTTACGTTTAAAGTAAGTTAGTATATGGTAGCTTCTTCTGCTAAACTTGGGAAACTGGTTAAAATAGAGCTGAGAGAGATGTAGATTTTTTTTTTCTCCATAGCAAATACTTTAAGCTCAGAATTTATTTCCCGTTCAAGAGCAGTGCAAAACCTGAACTGAAAGAAATTCTTTCCAAAATTAAACGTATGGGAAGGAACACTTAATTCAAAATCAATTTCTAGAAGGTCATTTTAGAATATGAATCCTCAATGTCCTTCTTTCAAAACTTTTCAGCCTTACTGAAACTTTTTTTTCCCTTCCTGGAAGAAAATGGGATATATTATACATTTATACAGATGTAGGATTAAGTGCAACACATCTACTTTCAGTGAATTGGCATTGGCTGCGAGAAAAGGAGGCAAGGCCTTCAAAATAAACTTTCCAGATAGTTCCATCTAAAAAAACAGAATTTTTTTTTTCATGGGAAAGAAACTGTTAAACGACCTGGCAGATTTCATGTGTCATCTTTTTATCTGTGCCACTAGTATTCTGTGTATTAAAAAAGTGAGTTTTGACCTGATCAGAAGTGGGCTGGGTTGATGCTCACTCCTGTATGTTTCTGAACTCGTTGTGATATTTGGGAAGTACAAGGGGAAGGATGGAGAGTCCATGTGCTCTACCTTTAATGTGATCATGCTACATTCTTGGATGATAGTAAAATTACTGGAGTTTGCTTGGATTTGATGCGTATAACATAAGCAGATCCTGGCTGTTGGAAGAGTCGTGTAAAGAGCTGGGAATAATAAGCTGAACAATAAGTTTGAAGTTCCCTTGTGAGGAAGGAGAGGAGAAAAAATAAATCTCACCCTTCTTCCTGGTCTCCCTAAGGAGAGTGCCTGACGATAGTTTCCCAACTGGCTTGCACAACATGTTTCTGCTGGCCAAGGGGACAGTCCCACCCTTCTACGAGATGATAGCCTATCTGTGTCCTTCCCTACTCCTCCTTTGTATCAGTGTTCACGTTTGTGCAATCGTACAAGGAGTCCAGTGCCTTTGCAGACTGAAGACTAACCTTGCAAAAATATTTTACATGAAGGCAGGGAGTAAAGCAGAATATCGCATTTCACTCAAAACACAGACTGTTCAAGCCAACATGGAGCCACAACCTCTGAGACAAATAACTTTTAAATCATCTTTATGTTCAGTTGCCACATTTATTTCGTCTATCTCTGGTCTATCTATCACCATGTTCCTGGAAAGTTTCTTGCTGCCCTCTGGGAAAAAGGAATGGAAGATGTTCTGTCTGGCCTGGTGTCTCAAACCTTTAAACATAGCTAGCAGCATTTCAGCTTTTGAGGCAGAATATGCTGGGCGTTCCATTCATGGCTAAATAGCCTTGCTGTGTTTGTTACGGTATTTATTGTAGGCTGCTCTACAACATGGTTCCTAGGAATTTTATCCTTCACTTTTTACCACAATTTTGTAAATCACAAAGGTTATGTCACAATTTTATTACCAACCAAATTAAATTTAGCTTAATTAGCTGAAGAAATAATAATTTTAAAGACCAGTGAAATCGCTTACACACAAAGACTTTGGTTTTTATATAGACAGGAATGAAATCTCAGTTCTCCATAGAAAGTACTAATAGTAGAGAAACATGCCTAATAATCCAGTAAACTAGCTAAAACTCAGCTGTAGGAAGCTGCATAGTCTCAGGATCTTGTTGGGATTGATTCTGTGCTTACTGAAAGCAGTGGGAAAGCTAATAGTTACAGCAGAGAAGAATTAGGACCATGCATTCTTTATAGATTAATTTGATTTGGGAAGAATCACATGTAGATCTTCTGCACTCCCTTGCTGCAATGTGGCAGCTAAATGAATTATTCCTGAACTTCTGTAGAGGAACACGTTATCTTGCCGGGACTGACTGTTAGATTATGCAGCCCCATTTGGTGCCATGAGCTGGTTGGGTTTTTTTCCTCTCAAAATGAAAAGGTCGTTGTAATATTAACAATACATTTTCTCCTCTACACTACAAACCCATCTATTTTTGTTCTGTCCTAATGACAGACCAGATCTTCATCCTTTAAGATAGGTGATTTCATGTGTATTTATAATTAGAAATATACTTTTCTCCTCTCTTTAGATCTCAGGAGAGCATGTTTATCCTCAAAATTAGCATTGTCACAGTTTTGGAGAAACCACTGCAAAGAGAGCTGAATTACTTGCCAAACCCCAACACTACAAATCAGTGACAAAGCTGAAAATAGAGCCTGGGTAATTTGACTCTTGCACTATAATCCTTTAAGTTTTGCTTTTTGTATGGTTGTTGGTTTGTTTTAGGTTTTGGGGTGTTTTTTAAGCCTTGCTGTGTCCACTTTAAACCAAAAATCTTTCCTTGTAATGCTTTATTCTTTTCAAACCATTTTTTGGTCCATCTACTACAAGCTCTGAGATGCATCTCAATGAGGCATTTTCCAGCCAGCTTTGTATCAGCCCATAGCTTTCTTGTCAAGACTTAGGATAAAATTCATTCTCGGGGCGACTCACTCTCAGGGTCTGCACAGACGCCCATCAGCACCAGTGGGAACGTTGTACGCCGCGTGAGGGTGGAATGTGAAACGGAGATCTGCAGCACCTACTGGCGCTGCATTTTCAGATTTATGTGAGCTGCCCTTACCGTGTACACTTCACAGCAGATGCACAGCCCGTTGTTCTTTGTGAAAGTGTGTGTGATGTCTAGCAGAGCAGGCCTGACCATAGGAGCTCCTGTCAGTGCTATGCACTGGGGTCTGTTAGGAGGAAAAAAGAGGTTGTATTTAACTGGGTGTTGTACTTATTCAGAATAAGCCATTCAGCCGTTCACTGAGGTCTTACCTGAAGTTTTTCACGTGGTCTTCCACCGTAGTTAATGCCAGAGCACTGTCTAAGGCATTAATATAGTAAAGGGCCTGTGTAGAAGAGCCCCAGTTTACCTCTGCATATAATAAAGATAAATAATGCATATTAATCCATGGGCCTATGTTCTATTGCAAAGGTCAGCAATCTTCTTATCTCTGAGTCAAAGAAGGGTATATTCTCCCATGTTTCATAGATGCAGAGCTATTGTTCTTTGTGCTTCATAATAGAATAGGTTTGGCTTGTGTCATGCAAAAAGAAACCTGCAAATAAATTGCCTCATTCTTTACATAGAAATTGTAGGAGCTGCTCATCCTCTGCTTAAAACCTGTTTTCTTCTCTGTTCCATTACCTTTGTATCCTCTTCCCATGTATGAAATAGACAGCTCTGAATTGTATATTTGCTGTGGAATTTCAGGAAGTTCAAATTAAACCACTAGGAAGGAACATTGCTAGCTCCAATTAGCTCCGTTCTACTATATAGGTCAAAAATTGTTCTCCAAAAATACTTTTGGCACATACATCTTTTCTGGTTATTGTGCAGCTGTTTGGTGAATGGAGACGGGTAAGGAACAGTTTTCCACACTCTGAGACCTACATGGATGCAGATTGAGTCCTGTTATGCCAAGATATAAAGCTCATTCTTAGTGCAGCCAAGTGGAAGTTTGTGTAGAGGTCTCCTTTTCTAAGGTACGTTAGTCTTTTCTGAGCCCTACAGTGCTGAACAAGTCTCATGCCTGTAGAAAGCAGGAGATAGGTTTTGTGCAGTGTCTTCAGTGATTTTAACCAAGCTTTAAGCTGCTTTGCAGCAAAGACACTGTCCTAGGAAAGGGTATAAATCCTCAATGACAGGCACATTCTCCTACAGCTCTACAGGGAGAGAACCACAGACCGTCCCCGTGGGTGTGAGGACGCAGAGAGGGGGGACACGTGACAGTGCAGCAGTATACACAGAAAGGAATAACACAGGCTCAGACCAGGTGTGGCTATCCCAAGTTAGCTGCACTGAAAGCACATCTTCTGCTGGGAAACTTGCGTCTTTTATCTGTGCTATTTGTTTTTCTAGTGCAGAAGTACTTCAGGCACTGAAATCTGGACCTGGGTTAGTTCTGTGCTGGATATGAATAACCAGACAGTGCAGTCTCGTACTGGTGCTGCATTGTATTAGCGCACAGATTTTTAAGGACAGCTCCTGTGATTTGCTCAGCAAGTTTTTTCCAGCAGTAAAGTGTACTCATCTTTCTTGATTTACTGAGGAGTGGTAGGGAGGTGCTGGGGGATGATCAATTTGAGTAATTCAGCTGGCATTTTTGTTGTATAATGGACAGCAGGTTTGCATTTTGAGTGAGGAGCCCAGATGAGTCAGCTAAGAGCACAGCAAGGTTCAGGAGTGTGGATGGAAAATAATTATGAGCGATACTCAGGTAAAAGCCCAAATGTAGTAAAGGTGTGATGGGAATAAACTGGTGTGCTGGAATGTTTACACAAAGCCCTGAACTGTACTTGAAGTGCTTGTTAAACAGGCAAAAATTCAGCAGAGTGTTATCTTAATCTATATTATATGAAGTGGGATTTAATGGGATGCTCTAGACTTCCCTCTAAAGAAAGAGAAGAAGTAATGTCTAATTTACTTGGAGAAAAGGTAATGTCTAATTCTGTAAGCAGAATTAATACGTATAAAATCCAGCCTGACTGCATAACATATAAACAAAATAATAGTGGTTTGTGCCCTTACCTGGTTTCTTATATGTTACATAAATATATAGAAAGAGCTCAATAGCGTAAGTGATGAGAGCTGCCCACCAGTTGATGACAAACATGACACCACAGCACAACAGGGCTCCAAAAAGTGACACCCACATGTTGTAATATCTGAATGCAGGCCTCCAACCTGTTTAAAGAGAATTGAGGAGATTGAAAGAGCAGAAAATATATCGATCAAGTGGTGATCCACTGATTTTGTGCACTCAAACCCACGTACAATTTGTTTCAGGCTCTGTCAGGAGGGGTAGGAGTTATATGTGCAAATTCTCAGGCACCGTGAGTGTCAACAGATACTTTTAGGTGTTGGCTGAAGTGATTTCTATATGCAGAGTGCTGGGTCTTACCAGCCTTTTCCTACGAACGCTTTGCTACTGCTTTGTCCAGCCTGGCTATAGTAGCCATTCTGTTTATATGTACTGTTTGCCAGATTAAAGCTCACTGGTTCAGAACTGAAAATAGATTTTCCTGTAACTCCAAGTGACTGACTACTGTGTCCTTTAGATGCATATACATAGACTCATTAACGGGAGCTAAACACTTGCTGAGAGGAGAGCTTATCCCAATACTGTAAGTGCAGCTGTCTTAAACTTGGAAATTGCCTGGCCCCACTGCAGAAGAGGGAAATCATTCGCAATTGACTCTAAATTGATATTATCCCTGCTGCTCGTCAGCTGCAGAATGGAATCCATCCCCTGCTAGCAATTTAAATGATGAGGCAAGCAGTGAGCCTCCATGGTTTGCAGGTCTCTGCCAGGTGTTCCACAGAGCGGACACTTTGGAGAGGGCGAATAACAGGGAAGATCCAAGGAGAGGCTGAGCAGCTCTATCTTGGGTCATCTTTGTAATGAGGGAATGGGAAGGTCTTGCTGTGAAGACATTTGCTGTCCTGCAGCCTTGCAATTATTATAATCTATCACTGTGAATTGGCAGAAATTAACGGGAGGAAATGAGAGAAGAAAAATGGCTGCAGTCTTGTCTGAAATGTTAAGTAGGGGCAGAGTAGAGTCAGATGCGCACACGTGAAGTCTATAGAGATAATTCTCACTCAGCTCCAAGGCTGTGTAGACCAGATCTGCATTTGTTCAGCTGTGCAGGTAATTAGCAGAAGTGCTCATCTTTGCTGCTCTCTGAACAAATGGCACCATGCAGATCTATAGGAAGGAAGTTGATGTAAGCATTTATGTCACTACTGGAGTTTCTTCACACTGGAAATCAAAAATGTATTCCTCTCTTCTTGAATTGAATAACTGATTCACAGTGGCAGGAAATTGTCTTTCCTGTGTGCCAGATCCAGTGTTGCTCAGCTGATTAACTCGAGTCCTTAAGGTGTCACTCCTCCATTCATGAAGATGATGAGAATTATTCTGCTGTGGTGATGCACAAGCCTGAAAGCCAATGTTCTTTCCCTGCCCAAATATTGAGGGGCTCTCGAGTTATGAACTGGCCCTCATTATGCTTCACCTTACAATACTGCAGCCAGCCTCTGCAGAGCTATGCTGATGCTCTTTGCTGGACCTGTTCTTCTTCTCTGTGTTGCCTTCCAGGCAGTATCACTTCTGCTGCAATTACTGTTCCTGGGAACTTTCCTGTAAATGTGGCAGTCAGTCTGGAGGAGAAGGGCATAATGGCTCCCTGCTATACCTTACTTTATGTGGCTAGAGTCGTCCGGCTTTTATCCACCCATGTTGTGTGATAGTGAGGGGGAAAAAAACACCCTGAGGAGGAGCTTTTCTGCTCCAGTGGGATCCACCAAAGTCTCTTTCATCCTCTACAACTGTAGGGAATGTAAGGACTAGAGCCATTATTTTTATCTTTTGGAGATAAATAAAATGTCATCATATTCCGTGAGAGCAGTAAAACCTCAGCTCACACAGCTTACATATTTTACAGGTACTGCAGCTTTCTCTGACATACAGACAAAAACTTGCAGAGACCAAACTATGAAGCCCACACTTAAATCGCGGCCGAACGCAGACTCACCTGGAGACTTCGCATATGAGGCATGAAAGCAGGAGAAATTAATCAAAGCGTAGGAAGCCAGGAAGAAATTGGAGATGATGGGAGCAATGGTATTCAGTTCAGCTGCAAGACACACACAGAGGTCAGACACAAGCAGCAGTTTCCTGGATAGCTCTTTCCAGACGATGCATTAAATCTGGACACTGTCTGACTTTGTCATCCAGAGAGAGCTTGGGTATTTTCCTGTGGTACTAATTAAAGGCCACCTTGAAACAGCTTCATTCAGTATGCTGATTTTAATAGTGTTATGTACTCTGCAAGGTTATACTCGGATCCCACAGACTGGCTCTTCATGGTGTAGATCTGGTGAAAATCTCAGAGTTTTAAATATATAATAGTGAGGACACATGCGTCTCACAAAAGGCTTACAGTTAAAACTACTGCTTTGCTTCTTAAATGGCAATCTGAATTCTCTCTACTAAACTTCCTATCTACTTAGTGTCACACAGCATGGATTTCAAATCTTGGAAAAAATGATTTAAGAATCCCCACATCCCTAAATGTGGTACCTGGGATTTTCTACCACCAGTGCGGGCCAACTGGGATTTGCTTTGGGGCTGACGGTGGGTGGGCAAGCCTTGGCAGAGATGGCTTCCTAATTATCTCAGGATTTTCTCAGAGCTATGTGCAACATAAACTAGAAAACCATTTTCAGAGTTGGAGTCTCTGCCTTATTTGGTACATTTCTAAGTGCTGCCGTCTTCCAGCAGCACAAACAGGAACTGCACCTACCCCTCATCTTTGAAAATGAGGCTGTGGTGGCACTGAGGTGTTACTAGAATCTCTGTTGGCTTCTTTTTGCCTTCTTTAAGAATATGGTATTGCTGTCGGGGCTTTGAGCGTGCTTGGGCTTATGTCAGAGTTTACTTGACTGGAAATTTTCCTAACTGTACAGTAATCATTATATTAAAATATCAGTTTATGTAATTTCAAAACATGAGATTATAGCAGTTGTGTAACGATATACAAACCAATCAGAATGAATGCCATAGCAATCACGAAAGTGAGAACGTATCCCCTGATGGGCTCGTTGTTTTTTCCGTATCCTTTAGCAAAGAAGTGGAGCCCTTTGTAGACGTTGTCCTTGCAAAGAGCCTGGTAGACAAAGCAGAACATAATTCTGTTAAGCAGTGCGTTCTTGCATCAGAAGCTTTCTGTCTGTGAGCGACAGCTTGCTAAGCTTTTGCTAAACACAAACTAAATCTATCTTAATACTTCAAGTACATCTACTGCTATGGCATATAAACACTAAACAAGGTGATAAGCCAATATCTACTGCTAGGGCACATAAACATTCAAATAAGGTGATAAGCCAATATCCTGCTAGATTACTGTATTGTGGGAAAACAGAATGACAGGCATTTAATACCTGTTCAGTGCTTTAACAAAAAAGATTAACTGTATAGCTAAGTAGAGTCCAAATTGGAGGAAACAAGCACACGAGTGGCTTGGTATAAGCTGTACAGGTTATCTTCCTGTCCCATGCCCCTCGATCCCATTCTGTTCACAGTGCTGCTGCCCAAATGGCTCCTGGACAGCCTGCTTGAGCACACCAGCACCTGAATCCCATGGTCCTGAGTGCTCCTGCACACCCCTGGCACTCCCGTGCTTACAGGGTGGCTTTCTGTGCGGAGATAGCAGTAGTCCTGAACGTAGCCTTGAAGCTATTTGTAAAAAGCACGCGTGTATCCCCTGCTCCTGCCACAAAGCTGAGCTCTGACTAAAGGAACATCGTGTTCCTCAATGCTCACCCCTGCTTGAGGGTGATAAGACCTGCCTGTTTCTGTTTAAAAACATTCTGAGTTTTCCCTGCCTCTTCCTCCCACATGTGTCAGTGTTGCTTACATATATATCACATTTGGCACACAGAGTTCCTAAATTGCGTGTCTGGGAAGTAAAATAGAGTATAAGGAAATGGATAGTTTGATTTTACCTGGAAAACTTTGGGTGCGCTGACAAGAGATGCTAGAGCTGATGACAGAGTAGCAGAAAAGATGCCAGCAGTGATGAGAGGACCAAAGCCAGACACCATGCTCATCACCTTTGGGAAAAAAAGGAAAAAAAGAATAGTCAGGCTTGCGTTTGGAGATACTTTTTGATCACAGACCCATTTAAGTACTCTCTATCTACATGTCTCTGCCTTTCATGGTTCTAAATTCACTATGCCACGAACCGACTGTGAAGTAGGGAAATACTATTATTCCTGTCGTCATAACAAGTAACGGGGGTAAAGCCAAGTTTTTGTACAAGTATGCAGCTGTCTGCTGAGGCAGAGAAGTACCGTGTGAGATTTTCTCATCTGCTTTACTGACTGGTTGCTATAAGTGACAGTCTCCACTTGATGAGTAAATAGTCAGCTTGTAGCAAGAAGGGAAAATGGAAACACCAAAGTGGAAATGTGGTTGGAGGCACTTTCTTGGGTTTGGTTTGGGGTTTGTTTGTCCTTAATTATTTAATATGGCTAAAATGATAGCGGATGCCTGATGGTGCTGGCATAACAGCTGTGCCGCCAACAGTAGTGATGATTCCCGTCAGCCCTCCCAGAGGGGCTGCGCTGGCCTCTGCGACCGCTGGAACAAAAGGGTTGTTGAGGGGCACCAGACAGACAAGGAAGCTAAAAGATTAAGTGGACAGATGTGATTGCCAGATGTTTTTTGGTGCATAGGAAGTACTCCAGGAAAGCAAGCTGTTAATTCTGGAGTTTTGACAGGTGGAGACATTTTTTTTCTGACTTTAGCCTGGCAAAGAGAAATGCAACAAGTGAAACAGTTTATGGCTGTAGGGAGGTGACGGGTTTTAAGGGTTGCTTTGGGTGTGGGCAGCTGAACTGGGGTGAGAGCGAGGATGGCAAATGATCAAGAAAGGAAGGTCAGGTTGCCTGTGGCAGGGACAGCATGTCCCTTTTAGGGTGGTTAGCCAGCCCTGTCATTTAGCAGAGCCAGCAGGAAAAAACCAAGTGACTTTAAAAGCCACAGTGGCTAGTTGAAAGGCAAGTGCAGGAGGATGGTGAGCTCCTCTCGCCGGCTGTGAAGCACAGGGACTGAACAGACGTCTAGGAACCGTGGTTGTCAGGCTGCAGAGAACTGCTTTACTTTGATGCTTTGCCTAAATTTTATTTTAAAGAATAAAAATGGCAGAGCTTCTCTTTGTGGCCTAGGAGAAAGTCCCCGTTACTTCTCACTTGATTTTTCACTCAACTATTTTTGGATGCTTTTTGCTGAGAAGTGAGAACTCTGTTTTTTGTACCGGGGCACAAACCTTTAACAGTGACCACAGCACCCCTGAGGTAAAATCACAGCCCTGTGTAAAGGGCAGTGAGATGAATCGCGCCTCTGACAGGAGTTCCTGCGGTCTCTCTTAAGTCTAGATTTTGAGTCTGAAGATGTTACAGCACATACTGCTGCATGGTACTTGTTGAAAGAGGAGGTAAAGGCCTTACCGGAGTGCTGGGCAGGCTAGCAATGGGCCATATGAAGGTAATGTGGAATGCAGGGGACTTTCCCCTTTGATTATTCCCATAGCTTTTTACTTTTTTTAGATAAAAGTGGATGTCCTCTTGCAGTTAGTTGTCAGAAAGTAATGGGTTTGCACATTTGTACTTATGTATTCATATATTGCTTATGATTATACATATTATCTCATTAAAACCTGAAAATTATTCATCAGCCCGTAATCACATGGCTGACTCGCACATCTGGAAAAATCATAGCCTAGGCTGCAAGCCGATGATCCATTGCAGCTCATTCCAGGTACAACTGTGTCATTGATGTTCCCAGTAGCATCTCGTACAACGCAGGAGGCTGTGGAAACAATGATATATTATTATTTTCCTTCTTCGTGATATGGAAATAATGTTCTTGCCAGACTTTGACTCTTAGTTTGATGTATTTTGTACAACTGCTGCCTTAGTCTCATCACAAAAAGCAACGTTTCATGTTGGGCAGAGATTACTTTCCTGTATTGGGGCTTAATTTCTCCTGTTGTCTGTAGCAAATGCTTAAGTTCTATTGAAGGTAAAATAATCAGTCAGTGGACTAATGAGGACTAGCAAATTTCTGTCATTAGAGAACCAGACAGAGATCAGCAATAAACTAACCCAAAGTGCATTGTCTGCCTGTGACCACTTCTGCAAGTGCCACTATTCAAAGGAAACAGGTCACTGAGGGTCTTAGGTCTAGGCACACACTTTTGATTTTTAACAAGGACACACGATTGCTTTAGAGATCCAGATCCTCAGCTGTTCAAATTGACATTACCCTACTGATACGACTATGGTGAGAAAAGCTTTAAACAGAAAAAAAGTACCTATATTCTTTTTGTTTTTATTAATATTTATGCTGTCTTTTTTTGTTGGCCACCAGAAATGGGAAGAAACATATGGACTTATCTTAGAGTGCTGATCTCAACATCTTTAGCAGCCAAAATGTAAGTTTCTATGGTATCTTCAAATATTTCAAAACCATTGTTACTGGGAGTCCCAGAGTAACCATTGTCCATTTAGCAAACCAATATGCAACCAGAAAGAAGAAAAAAAAGTATTGTTTTTAAAGGTAGGCAGCTCTGAAGCTGAAATACAGCTATTGCTACTGAGAATAGAAGAATGCATTAACACCCATTTACAATAGAAAGTGAAGAATGATGACTTCAGCTTTAATTGCAGGGGAAATTTAGATCCAAATAATGCAATAACCTGAGCTGCAGCTTGACTGGAGTATTGTGCCTTTTGCATAAAGTACAAGAACTACAGAAGTCAAGAAGGCTTGAGATTCATCTCCCAGAAAGAGGAGTACCCTGCAGGGCTTTCATGCAGTGTTGAGGTATTTGTTCATAAGAAAAAGTGTCGTTTACAACACTCCTTCTTAAAGTACTATTAAAACAGAAAAAGAAAAATCTTTTTCTTGAACAGGGATTTATTGTACCCTTGTAATGAGAATTTAATTGCGTATTCTTCCAACACAGTTCATGGCTTCGGCACAGGTCTCCTTTTCATTCCTGTGTCCGTTCTGTTACCTCACGTTCCAGTATTGGAGAGCACCTAGTCACGTAGTGCATCTTCTTGAAGACAGGCAATTGATTTCTGCCTTTGACGTATAACATCCAAAATGTGTGTGTCACCCTGTTACTCAGGAGTGCTCAGTAAGACTGGTGAGAGCAAGTAGCCATGTGGAATTTCAGTGTGAATGAGAAACAAAAGATCAGCAGGTAGATCCGGGGTTCCTTTAATCTTTACCGTGCTCCTGGATACTACATGCCAGTGGTCTTTGTCACTGAGTCAAATGCAGAAGTAATCATAGGAATGATGTGAAAATCCACCTACCTAACAGGGTCCTGTGTTTCTGCTGATTGCTGCTCCACCCCACCCCCACCCCCCATTTTAGCATATGGTAAAATCAAAGCAACTATCTCTCTACATAGTAAATCCAGAGGATGAAAAAGCAGTGAGGCTCATTTGCGTGCCAGGCTTTCAAACTTTTTCAAGTGTATAAATTAAGACATGAGGCAGAGGTTCTGCACTTACCTGCACATATCGCAACGCCAATGTAAGCGACTGTTGTGATCAGAATGGCCAGCATTGTTCCTTTGGGTATGGCACCCTGGGGATCCTTAAAACAAAGAAGTGACCCAAAAACCACTGTGAGTTCCTGTGCTGCACTCTGCATTTGCACGCTAGGGAGTCCTGCCACACTGTGATATGAAGATACCTTTAGAGGGTGGATTTTTATCGCTTAGACCCGCACCAACATTTGCTGCCCCTGCATGCAGAGAGTGAAGCAGTCCCGTGGGGCATTGCTCCTGTCCCGGACATGGTGCAGGGTAATCTGCAGGAGCAGAGGTCACAGAGGCCCAGCGGGAGAATCCTGGGCTCTGCATTTCTGGGAGCTCCAAACTCTCTTTACATTGCAATGGGCTTTAGTTTTATGTTTATGATTCTATGATTCTTTAATGATATAATGGGTAAACTAAAAATAACCATCAAACTCCTGTGCATGACAAGACTGGACCATTTTTGGTTCATCTGTAAGATAGATGCAGAGAGTCACCCTGAACAGAATGCAGTACCTCTGTGATTAGCAGCTAGTAACTGTTAGTTGTGGCGTGACAAGCTACTTCCTTTCGCTGTTTTGACTTTTCATTTAGATAATAAGGCTGGGTTATAATGCTCGCAACAGTGTCAGCTTTGATCAGGCAACCGTAAGAATTCAAAGATCTGCACTGTACATTGTAATTTTAAAGGGGATTTTAATCATAGAATCACAGACTGGTTTGGGTTGGAAGGGACCTTAAAGCCCATCCAGTCCCAACTCCCTTCCATGGGCAGGGACAGGTTGCACTAGACCAGGTTGCTCCAAGCCTCATACTAATACTAACCTAAAAGCCTAATACTAACCAGCCTTACAATTTTGTGTGTGTTTATGCTAGGAAGCACTCTTTATAAATTGTTTTAAGTTGGTTCAGCAAATGTTTTTAAGTAAAAGATGCGTGGAATACATTTTAAGCCACAGACTTTTGTACTTTTATAACTGTGCATATTGCATGGGAAAAAAACCTCATAATACAAATTTGGAGTGTTGTTTGAAGCACGGATGAATGACTTAACTGTGTTAATAATTAATACAATTTTTAAATGAGGTAAGGACTTATTGAGCTGAAAAACTGCCAAGTCACCTCAGCTGTTCGAGACCTTGTGCCCTCAGCTCACGGTAACTTTAATTTACACTGTTCCGGTGTGCATGTCTTAGATTATTTTCTTTGTGGAGTCTCATGCCGCAAGCTTAAACACTGCAACCTCAAGTCCTAGGGTTAAAGCTTCTTACAGCTTTACAACTTCTAAATTTTGTCAATAATTAAACACATATTTCCTATGGTGTTAGCACTTCAGGGCCTTCTCCAAAACTCACTGAAGTCACCAGGAAGACTGCCTGTTTGTGGGAGAGGCTTTAGACTAGGCCACGACTTGGGTGTGCAGCGGGTACAGAAGAATGTACATAGGTGTTGGCAACAAATTCTGAAGAAAATTGGTCAATTTTTCACTTTTAAAATACTTCTTAGCTTCTCTTTTAGATTTCTGAGGAAGCTGGTTAATTTAATTAGACCTGTCTAACGCATCTAAACATACTCAGTGGGGAATCTGCAGCGTGGAGGACCTTATTATAGAAATCCACTTATTGCCAGACTGAGACAACTGCGGAGAGCCAACGGGAGAAGCGCTTCCCTTGGTCTGCTTATGAACCAAATAGCTTATGAAAGAAGCTGCTGCTCTGGGAGCTTGCCATGTGTGGAGAGCACCGTATATGGCAAAAGAATTATTTTCGTTTGATAAAAGGATGGAATCAGTGTGAGGCTGATTCAGTCTCAGTGGACAGAAGTACAATGATTTTTGGCTTTTTAATTAAAAATGGAATCTCACAGACACTCTTAGTGGCTCAGTTTCTACATATTTCTCCCCGTGTTTGCCTTCCAAAGCAGTCCTCTGGAAACACAGGAGATGAGGCATACAGCTCAGTGTGAGGAAGGGAAACAGAACTGGCTGTCAGGGTTGGGAGGATCTGGCGAACTTGTGACTGTGCCAGTACAGACATAACAGACCTTTGGTTGAATCCTTGCGGTGTACAAGGCAAGGGTCTGTACGATAAAGCCAAATAATCCCATTTGATATGCTGGAGCTGCCAAGGTGTGAGCCACATCTTTTGGGTAACTTCTTTTCTGTTTGTTTGTTTTGAGTTTTCTGAGGTGGGAGTTTTTTGGGTTGGTTTTTGGGTTTGTTGTTGTTGTTTTTGTTAGAATTAGATTGCAAGACTTGAATTCTGGTTACCCTTGGTGCATTTCTGAATTTCTGGTAATATTACAAAGCATTGCATAGAGATGTTTTACCAAATGCTTTGCTGAGCTTTGAATTACTTCATCTTTGCATTTAGCTTTAAACACTCTTTGCATAAAATACACCATGCAAAGTCATGGAAACTAGAGGGCACTCAGAGTTAAAACCAAATTCCCGCCTCTCATTCACCAGTATGTTTAGATTCTGGACATATCATCTCGTTCAGCTGCTATACTGCAAGAGGAGAGTGAGGATCTGACAGAATGGCCACAGCAAGACAATTGGGGCTCCTCGAACCTCCTTTCCGTGTCTCTTCAGACTCCTTTGTCACAGCTGCAAACCTGCAGCTTTTCCTTTGAGCAGCAGTAGTGACATGGGATTGGGACATTAAATGCTCTGTTTGCTCTGCCCTTGCTATGACCCTGATTAGAAAAAAAACGATCTCCACTGAATCTTGTGAGTGAAAAAATGAGCTTTACAGGTCTGCTTTTTGGGTTGATGTTTTAGGAGATTTTGCAAAAGAGCAGCGCCAAGAGATACACATGTAATTTCTCTTACATCGTGCTGCTAATGGACCATTAATGATATATTATTATTACAGGTTATTGAAACATTCTTTTAAATGATACAGCAACCCAAATCTAAATGCAGTAATTTATGGAATTAGCCATAATGCCTTGTGAGAGAAAATGTGAACTGATGCTTTTAAATACCAAAACCAGGTAGTTAAAAGGGAGAGGTTTGCTTCCCACAACAAGACATGATTTAAAACTGAACACAGTGCTGATTCATAATTTGTTTTCTTGTTCTTTTTTCAAGCTACAGCTAGTATTATGAAGTTAATGAAATACCTACTTTTAGATCTCCTGAGATATTGGCTCCTGCAAGAATGCCAGTAGCAGCTGGGAAAAAAATGGCAAACACCGAGAAAAATCCTTCTCCGCTTCGGAAATCTGGTCCAAAGTTTTCTGCAAATATTGATGCTGCAAACATAGGTGAAAATGAAACATACCACCAGGATTTGATTCCAAAGGTACTTAATGAAAAAAGTGAATAAGCTAGTCTTTCGCATCTGTACGGCTGGGTTTGAATCTGTCTCACATCATAAGCAAAGTGAATTTGATTTTCTTAGTCTGGTCCCCGGTAGGATGTGCTTGTCTGCATCTCAGAGATACAGATCCACATGGAAGTGACAGGAGTGTCACTACAGGGCTTGCACTTAGATCTGTGTAAAAGTTTGTCTGTGCTCTGCTGATATATAAATGACTCAAGCTGCAGCTAACTGCGCTGTCAGCTTCAGCAGCAGAGAGACAGACTCAGAATTAAAGATGAAATGAATTCCTTTGGTTTGCAAGCTTACTTAAACTCGAGCAGAAGATCCTGATCTTGTGGCCCTTTTTCAGTGGAATCTTGAACTCAGTATGAAGCCAAAAAGAATGCAAACTTACTATTTGATGATAGATCGCAAGGTTACTTGCCTTGGTAATTAAAAAAGCCTCTTGCCTTCTTTTCGTTGTTGGTAGGAATGACTGTCCCAATAAAGAAGTTTGCGATGGCAACAAGGAGAACAACTAGAAGAATAACTTGAGCCTATTAATAGAAGCAAAAAGATTTTCCTCATTATTTTAATTTGCATTGACAGGGGAGATGGCCAAGTTATCTGCATGTGTTCCCTGTGACAGATTTCTGATTTCTGTAGTGTTCAAAAATACAAGGAATCAAGATAGCTGGATCAGCTAATGACAACAGCAGATAGTTTTTACTGAGGAGGTTACAAAATATGTAGTTATAACTCAATTTCATGTTAGTTTCTTTGCAAGAAAAGACAAAACAAAACAGCTAATGCATTAATATCAAGTATGAGACATGTTTATATTGTTATAAAATTTGTTTAGTTGCAGTGGGTTGTCACTTCAAGGGTTATAATATCTACTTGTTTTTCTGATCTGTTTTACAAGTAGCCTGTGTCCCAGCAGAATGTAAAAATAAGGGTGCTATTCTGGACCTGATTTTGATAGCTGTATTCCACCCTCTCAAGTATTTCCATTTGAATTTCCATTTTAACCTTTTTTTTTGTTTTTACAGGTGAAGGAATAGCAGAAGTCATTAGAGATTAAGGAACAGATAGCAAATAGGGCTCTTATCCTGAGGAGGGCTTGAGAGAGTACAGTGATAAAAGCATATATTGTTTTTACTACTGTTCATTCCGTCAAGCTGTATCAAAAATAAGGGCAAAAGAGGCACTTACCCAAGTCTCTAAATGATGCCATGAATTATAAAAATCAATATAATCAGGCTGTCTGCAGAACACAGACTTCCTCTTCCCTTTTAAATGTATGCTCAAGGAAGAGCATGGAGTAATTGTGCTTTCATTGAATGTAATGATTAAACTACTATTGCTTTTAGAAAGATTAAGCGTAAACTGAAACTAAGTGCTTTTGAAAATTCCACCTGTGGTTTAGCATTCCTCACACAACAATGCTGTACAGTAGTCTAATATACTGCTTTCTTTTATGTTCATTTGAAGGTTTACCTTGGCTTCCCATTCCATGCCAGCAACAGAGATGCCGAGAAGACATACAACAGTTATGGTACCTATTATTCTGATGTCATTGAACTCATCTACCATCAGCGTATCACTCTCCTGAAAGCAGTAAGAGATGTTATTAGAACCAGTCTATCTCTGCCTGACTGGTGGGGTCGGGTAAGAAGGTGAAATAGAAAGCAATGAGCTGTCAAAATTTCAGAAATTTGTGAGACCAAGTGTTTGTATTTCATGTTCCAGCTGGCTCTTTGGAGTTGGGGTTATTTGGCTGTCTAATTAGATGTCTCTTCCTTTTCTGATTTTGAGATTCTTGTTGAGAAATGTTTGAACTACATTCATAAGGTAGAAGTAATGGAGAAGCGCTCTATGGCATGTTTAGACAGACCAGCTTCTTCCCTGCTAAAGATGTCCCTCAAACCTCAGCTAAAAAGTATCGCCACTTAAACAAATATATAAAAAACCCCCAAACAACCAAGAAAAAAAACCCCCAACAACCCAAACCCAATCCGCCCACAAAAAAACTCCACTCAAAACAATTTTATCATATATGTAAAACATCTACATTTACCTTAAGAAGTTCGACAACCGTTTCGGCAAATCCAACTACGTACATGGCAACGGCCACTGCGTTCGCAAAAGCAAAGATAAGTCCTATAGATCCACCAAACTCTGGGCCTAGACTTCTTGAGATGAGATAGTATGCTCCACCTGCAAACAGAAGTGATTGGGATCGCAGCACGCCTAAATGCTCAGGTTTTGCTCATTTTTCTCACATAAATAATACTGCAGGAATCTCTGCTTGTAGACTAACAAACATAACCAGTATTTTCCCTAATAGAAATGTGCTTTGTACTGGTTCTACCTTCCGACTTTTCTGTATGCCTTTCTATTGCAGAACCAGTTTTAGCCCACATTAGCATGCAAAACTGGGCCTTCACAAAATTTTCCATGGTGCATATTATAGTAAGGCAGAGCAGAGAGAACCTCACTTCCAGACAGTTTCTAACTTACTTGGATCTATCCCAACGTTATCATGAAAGATCATATTCTTTGGTACGTTGTTAAAGCTCCAGCAATAGTGATGCAGTGAATCTTTAATCTTTTTTTGCATATCACCATAAATGGGACGTATTACTCTCTCAGCTAATTATTTCATCTCATCTCACTGGCACTTCATAGTTATTGTCAGGAAGTGTTTAAGATTATATGCATTTGAATTTACTGTTGATCCATCGAGAGAGATCACTCCAAATATATTTACTTATTACTGCTTTGCTTATAACACAGTTATCTGAATTCCTTTTTTTTTTCCCTAATCCAAATCTGCAGATTTTTGTATTTTTCATGAGATCATATTCACTTACCTCCTCTTACTACTCCATTCGTGCAAATGGCAGACATGGAGATACCTGTTAATGTGGTTACTACTACACTCAGACCAATAACTATGATTCCAAGACCTGAAAGATCCGAAAAAGAAAGTATAATCAAGTCTATTCAAATACCTGTTCTGCTTAAATGATGTAGTAAGAACTTGCCATTTTCCACAGAGGTTAGAGCAGACCGGCTATAACAATAAGGTTCTGAAATGCACTAAAACTTTGTTTCATAAAATACCTGATATGCGCTTTTCCAGCAAAATTATTTATTCTTCTTCCAAGAAGTGGCTGAAATGTGAGGAGTTTTAGAAAGGAGGTGTTAAAGTGAGGGTACCCACTGATCTGCATCAGTCTTTAAAACGAGAGGAAGAGATGCCTCATGCTCAGTTTGTCCGAGGAGGTCCAACCTGGAACGCTCTGAGTAAGAAAGACCTGCTGAAAGGGAACAGAACTCCATGGAAAGCCAGAAGCCATCCCTCGCTCAGCATGCGGCAGGAACACCTGAAACGTACTGCACAGACTGAACTGAAATCTGGGATTTATTAAAAGTGACAACTCAAACATGCCATAAATTGTGATTAGAGGTGGCTAGAATTGTTACCTTCCAATTCCTTCAGATGTACCATTTGGTTTATCGTCCCTCTGGTTTGGCTCATATGAAAATAATACGTAAAGACCTTTTTTGGCTTGAAAGCATTAGTAACCCTAAGATTTTTACCTCCACGGACAAACCCATTAGTTGCTATTGCAGAAGTTGACAACCCAGTAATTGAGGTTACCATCGTGGCGAGAAGAATTATGATTACTCCAAGACCTGTCAGTAATAAGAAGATAAAATATTTTACTCATGTTCCATGATTCCTACAAATCATTCTCTCTTTAAATTGAATTTTCAGGCCAGAATCAGAGCAATAAACTGAAAAGATGGTTTGTTGACCACTTGCAGTTTGCAGAACATTTCCAAGGAGTCCATGTCACGGTAGTAAATTATTCCCATCAGTCTTCAAGCAGTGATTCTTTCTGATAGGAGTACCCTAGACAGAAGCTCTTGTGATTTTCAAGGGCTGGAGAAAATGAGCAAACAAGCATCCCTTGGCACGGATGCTTATATCTACCTTTAATATACATCCTGGCTGCTTAAGTAAAGAGAACGACACATTAGTGAGAGCCAGTGTTTGTAAAATGCTGCTGGTTTTCATCAGTTAATTAAATATTGAATCAGAGAAAGACTGACTGTATAGTTTCATAGTGCACCAGGACAAAGAGTCTGTCAGGTAGAGAGACAAGACCCAAGTGCTAGCCTTCTAGATCCTTACTTTCCAAGCTATCAAGTGCTGCACTTCCCCACTCTCTCCTCATCTCCCTCTTACCCTGCAAAAAGTAGTTTTACTACTGCATTTCCACCTTCTGGCTTTCAGATCAGGGTCCTGACTGCAGTTCATATGGGATGGTTATAGACATCCAGTCCCTGAATGAATGTTCTTTGCTGCTTAAATTATAGCCATGTTATCACAATCCTTTAGGTTGGGGCAATGTAATGGGTGAGATATAAATGATATATAGCATAGTGTAGGATATTTAAAGTGATTTGAGCCTCTAATAAATCATGTTTATCCTATTGATTTCTGAACTCTTACTATAAGTAGTTATGCACCTATTTTGTATGCTGCTCTGTATAAAAAAATCCAGATGGTTATTCCTTTTGGTCATCTACCATTGCATAGAAGGATGTTGTTAAGCCGTGCAAATTTGGGGCCTGAGAAGTGGATGCATATGACTTTGAATCAGCTGTTAACTCTCATCATCAGCTGTTAAAATTATTTGGTAAGTGCATGTGCATCTTAAGGAGTATTTTACCAGGGTTTTCTGTTGCATTTCACAATTCACATTTTGTTAACATGTATGATAAATAGGGTCAAATATTTACTCAATGAACAATATCTGCTTGGGAAGGCTTTGATGTTAATTAAACCCCCAATATTTTAACATTTAAGAAGAAAAATGCATAAAATGAAGCGACTCAACCACACCACCATTGTGACGTAACGTAATGTAACTCAATGGTAATAGTCAGGGCCAGATTTTCACTTCACATAAACTTGGTGGTTTTCCCTGTCTTTGGCTAAGCATCCCATGTATAAGAACAAATACAGACTTCAGAGAGTCCCCAGGTGTTAGAGGGAAATACCAGACTGGTTTTGGACCTGGAACCTTGTCAAGACCATACTTTCCTTTTTTTCCCAGCTGATGATAAACAGAGAACCTTGTTGGAACATTGGGGGTTTTTTCCCCCCTATAAGAGCTTTTTGCCCTAGACAGCCTCTCAGGATAAGGAAATAATTGGTTTTTCTCCCTTTGGCCCTCCAGTGATGGGGCTATAAATGGTGCCCAGATGGTGGTTTAACTGACTCATTTAATTTCCATGTTCGTAGCAGTACCCAGTGAAATCCGTGAGCCTTGGTGATGATGAACTTCTATCACTGTTCTCCTTAAGCAGCTTGGCTAGGGACTGGAAGCTCATTGCTTTTAAGACATTCAGAAAGTGCACTGAGAAATTATTCAAATGGAATTTGATGTCTCATTTTCAGAAGTAAAACTAACCCCCGTACATAAGGCATGCAATTTTAAAAAGCAACAGCAGAGCAATAAACCATAAGAAAGGAGTGTCTGCTTATCGATGAATTAAAATGGTAAAATTAAATGTGAAAGCAGAAAGGCTGTAACTGATGTTGGTGCAAATTAATATTAAAATCTGATTAAAGTTTAGATTGAAACCCAAGCATATGGCTGCTAAGTAAGTTGTTCTATAATGAATTACTCTTGCCTATGGCTATTCTCACACCTCAAAACAAAGTAATACTTCTTGATGATCTCAATAAGTTACTAAACTGCCCTTAAAAACTAATTTTGCATGAAACCCCAGAGCAAAGTCTTGGCAATATTAAGATGCGGAATTTTCATGGCAAGGCATATACTTATGAGTGCCCTGGGCTGTGCGCTCTCATTTGGTATGCATCATAAAATCAGCAAGCACCCCTTTGTCAGGCGCTGTGCTAGAGCCAGGCATGAGGCATTGCAAAAGTAGTCAAGTCCTTCCGCTCAGGTCAGGATCTTTTATTGGGCAGGTTGGTTCTTTTGGGGTGGTTTTTTTATTTGTGTCTCTAAGTTCGCGGTTGGATTTTTTTCTTAATAAGCCTTTCACTCGTTTCTCTTTTTTTTTAACAGCTCGGCCTTGCTCAAGTGCAACTTCTGTGAGGTTACTGTATTTTGCTAGAAGTGAGACTTCAACCACGCAAAATTTTGGAGGTGTTTCGGTTCAGTGTTTTGTTTCACTTCCATTGACCCTCACACTAGCCACCGTGAAGAAAATTAACTCTGTCCCAACTAAAACCAGCACAGAAGCGAATGACATTTATATTCAGTCTGAATCTGAGCACTGAGTTTTATCCAAGACCAGGGGAGTTGCCGTGTGAGTGGGCGGCGGTGTGGTGCTTCACTGCTAGCTGGGATTAAACCACGTCACGCCCCAAGGCCAGAATTTGGACTCCAGCTTGTGTTTACTTAATATTTCCAGTCTGTGAGAATCCAGACTGAAACACTTGCCACCCACCCTTTGGATTGCTGGTTTTTATGCCGTCTGGGTGCCAGTCCAAGCTTAGGGCTCCAATATTCTAGATCATGTGACACAGAGTGACACTGCCGTTGCAGTTTCTGTGCTTCCCCAGAGCAGCCGCTCTGAAAAAGGAGTTGTACCACACACCTACTGATACGTTGCACCTCACTGAGCTGCTCTTCTAGTTGCTGCAGATTCTTGCAGTGTTGTGAGCACTTTCCTCTGACACTGGTTTCATAGAACACTCAAACAGCATGCTGGTCGGAGGCCTCAGGGCCCAGTCTCTCTTTGGACTAATTAATTTGCACAGTGAAGAAGCAAAGATACAGCACACGGTGGAGTGTACTTAGTTAATTTATATGAAAGCTGTAGCAGAGTTTTTCAACCTTCATGTTTCATAGTACACTAGTATCTAGTGCTGTGCTGTAGTTAAAAATAACAAAATCCTGATGAGATGAGATCTCCTTCCAGTTCTGTTTTCATCTTTGCAGAGAAGTGTGAAGAAGCGTTGTTTTTTAACATGTAGATGACAAGGTTTGGGATTCACAGATAAGCAAAGTGTGAACTCTTAAAGGTTAACTCTGCACGCACGTATTAGAAATTGGCCCGAGTCATGAAGTTTACATCTGTTACAGGATCTAAATACAAATTTCACCAAAGCTTAGAAATACTCAAATGTGATGATCATATGCATAGTTAACAGATCTATGCCTCTGAGCCGTAATTTGGCTGCGAGGCTGGAAAATTCCAATAGTTTGGAGGATTAACATCTCTCACCCTGGCAAGCATTTGAAAACATTATTTAGTTCAACATGCAAATGCACATCTCAGATTATATATTAATCATGATCACGTATAGTTTATCCTCTTTATCCCTTTCACTGCTGAAAATGATATTAAATAAGATACATACCAATTCCTGCTTGACCTACGATCCAGGAAAGTCGAATAAAAAGCATCACACCCCAGATATTAAGCATACATCTTACCTAGGTTTTAAACAAAGGAGACGGCATTAGTGCAACGTTGAAAGTAGCGTTGACAACCAGAAGGTGCCAGTGTGCACTGCGGGCTGTTCACGGGCACCCCAAACATCCCTCAACTCTGCCTCCCCCTCTGACTTCTTGAAAGGCCTTAGTGTTGCAGGACTAATCTGTATTTTCTTTTAATTTTTGTAGACATGCAGGTAAGTTTCTCACCAGCACACCCTTCACCCATCCGAACTTGACAAATCCTGTTTTGTTTTCTTCTTCCTTGCTGGCTGCTGCCTCATCTCCGGCGGTGCTTTCTCCATTAGCCACTCTCTCGGCTGAGCCGGTGCTCACGGCGATGTTCTGAAGGGACACACAGAAAGCAAGTTTTTGTGCCGAGCAGAGGACGCCTGGCTGCATGAGACGTGGGATAAAGGAATTCCCAAGAAGATCAGGTCTGTCTCTATAGTGGGTTTTTTTTAAACACAGAGTTGTGACAGGTTTTGTGAGGAGTTGGCAGTAGATAAACCATTGCCGGGTATTGTCTGGGTCCTCTGCAAAGACCTTCAGGAAGGACCACGTTACCTTGCCGTAGTCTGGCAAGAAGGGGAAACATCTGTGATTCTGTGAAACATATGTGGATTTTTTTATCTTGCTTAAGCTTCAAAGCTGTTTCTGTATTTTGTTCATGAGCTTAAAAAAAGCCCCAGCAAACAAAACCCAGACACTCATGCTAATGTTTGGACTCCCTCCTCATGGACGGGGGCTCTAGCCACTGTGATGCAAGGTTGTAGAATGCCTTTGAGACGGTAAATCCAGGACTGTGCTCCCAAATGAGAAATAAGTGACTGCGTAATACGTTTCCACATGGATTAAACTTGGTGCCTATGGCACTTTGGGCCCGAAGTGAAATGGGAATAGAGGTTCTATTGAAAGCCTGTGACTTTGTGCTCCTGAGTTACTTAGATAATTTTGACAATTCTTACCCTGAAATAATAATGGCTGTGTTTGCTCAACATGCAGAAAATTATTAAAGTGAGTTAAGGAAGATTAGCGGAATGAGGGGGTTTTGCTACAGTAGTTAGGATTTCAAACACAATAAAATAAAAACAAAAGGGTTTGGTCTTTGTACTTGAAACAAGTTGTTTCCTATGTACCTTGAATTAATTTGTGCTCTCTGTGCCATTATCATAAATTATGGCCTCAAACCTTCCATAAATGCATTTTAAATTGGTGTGCTTTAGTGAATGATTGGTTATTTACCAAGCAGCTGTACCTGTGCTACTCATGCATCAAGGATGTGGAATAAAAGTGACAGAACATTTTGAAAAGCTATGAAAATAAAAAATTAAATACTTTTTATAAAAAAAAAAAAAAATCCCTTTCCTCGTTTCCGAGCAGTTTAGTCTTCATCTCTCCTGGGGCTAAAGATGATGAGCTCATCAAGTCTCCATAACAAGTGTGGAAAATAGCCAAGATGAGGAAAGGTTAGATGATTTCTTATGTAGGGTAAATATTAAGCCCAAGTAATTATCACCAGCCATCAGCTGTGAAATAGCACTTAGACTATTTTTTAAGGACTTAATTGGCGATTTGTGGCTTAATGTGTGCAAAACCTGACACGTCTTGCTAAAAGATGACACACATTTGACTCCAGCAGTGTGGCAGCTAGATATTTGAAGTTCCGTTCAACCTGCCTTACATTCTGACATTTGAAAAATTACATATTAAAACAGTGTATTAAATATTAATATTTATCTTCTTAAGTTAAGCCCAGCATCAAAGCACAATGGGAATGCTTATGTGATGTTTAGCCATCTGAAGTCAAACATATGTCACTTCTTATCAGAATCTGGCAATGGGCTTTGACAGGACAGTTGTCTTCAATTTGAGTTTCAAGAAAGCTGGGGGTGAGAGGGGTGGGATTGCCTTGGGGTATGGTGTGGTAAGCTCAGACTTTAATGTTAAAGTAAAAAGGAATAAAGTGTCTTCTCCAGGACTGAATCTTGGGCTGTTAGTCTAACCCCTGTACATGCTCAGTGTGGCGTTTCATCCCCTCCTCGGTGAAGGCTGGAGAGCCTGCTGCACGCTGGGGCTGGAGGATGGATAGGCGCCCCATCCGCTTGCCTGTACTGCTTTTCCCTCCTCATACGAGCTCAGCCTTTTCATATCAGCTGAATTCCCTTCCCTTTTAGTCTGCTATTTGGTGACCTCATGTTTGTTTTTTCCTCAGAATAAACTTTGCAGACCGAAGTGATTTGTCCAAGGTCACGAAGCCAGTCCCTGGGACGGCCATGCTAATGGTGGGTCGTTTGTTCCAGTGCTGTGGTTAGTGGCTCCCAGACCAGGGCCACGACTCACGTAAGGGCACCGCAGGCTGCCAGCGCGACAAAAATACCATTACCTGACATTCACCTTCCTATCTTGAGAGGCATAAAATTACCCTTCTGTAAGCTGGATATTGGAAAAAGTCTGGGAATGACCAAACTAGATGATGCTTTTTTCCCTAACACTCCTAACCTGTGAAGCAATTTTCCCTTCATTTTATTAAGGGATGGAATCTGCCCTCTTTTTAATCTTCTCTAAGTGAAAGCCTTTAAAATCCTGATGTGGTTTAACGTTGGCTAGTAATTAAATACCATGCTCGCTCACCTCCCCCTCTCCTCCAGTGGAGGAGGAGAATTGGAGGAAAAGACAAGGAAGATCATGGATTGAGATAAGAAATATTTCATAATTTAATATAAATTAATATTATAGTGATACTAATAATGATACTACTAATAATGAGTAATTAAAGTAATAAAAAATAAAATATGTTATACAATTGCTCACCACCCAGTGACTGATACACAGCCAGGTCCTGAGTAGCGAGACCCAGAGCCCAAGAACGATCGCAGCAGAGCCTGAACAAGCCCCATGAGCGAGAGCACAACCAAGAAAGCCAATCGACCCACCAAGCTACCTAGCTAAGAGACAAACAAATGAGCTAATGAGCAACCTAACAAGCTAACGAGCAAACCACAGCCTGCCTGCCCACCCCCAGCCTATATACTGAGCATGATGTGCTATGGAATGAAAGACCCCTTTGGTTAGTTCGGGTTAGCGGTCTGAACTATGCTTCCCCTCTCCTCTTCCCCAGCTTGTAATGAGGAAGTTGGGGACACAGGTGCAATATCAGAAGCAGAAAAGTCCTTGAATTGGTGCAAGCACTCCCCAGCACCAACTAACAAACACCTTATTAGTAGTCTTCTCAGGGCAAATCCAAAACATAACCTCATACCAGCTGCTGTGAAGAAAATTAACTCTGTCCTGACTAAAACCAGCACAAATCCCTAAACAAATTTATCTAATTTTGTTTAAAATAAACAAACCATTGAGAGATGCAACAGCAAAAAAACCTGGATTTTCTGGTAATGGTCAAAACTGAAAATCCCTTAATATGCTAATCCTGAGTACATGTTCATCCAGCATTACATTCAAAGCCAATGCACTATTTTTCTCTTCTCTGGCTACTACTGAAGTAAATGATGTCTATAGGAAGAAGTTTCTTGGAAATGTGTTTAGTCCCTTGAGATGCAGCTTATACGTCTTCAAATGAGTGGGGATACCAAATTCATATTCTTCCCTTTTCCCATCCACTTTGCATTCATTTTTGGAAATAAATAATGACCCAGGTTTCTCCTTTCTATGTAAGCCATTTTTTGCAGGTTTCTGGAGACCTTAATTAAAATGTTGGTCCAAACCTAAGAAACTGTTCTAGTAAGATCCTAAAGAATCAGGTCCTAATTTCCTAATGACTTTTTTTTTTTTTTTGCTTGATTTCATTACTTTATGTTAATCCTCCTTAGGACAGGTAATCTCCTGAGAACTGGAGTTTGAACAAGATCTGGACCAGCATCCAAAAATCAGATGCTTGTCCAAATTATTCAGATCTCAGAAGAATGTAAAGCCTAGTGAAATGGTAAAAAGAGCGTGTTTTCTCGAAAGATTTTTTATTTCATTACTGCCCAACCGAGAAAAATAGGGGATTTTGCTGCATATTGACATTTTAGTCTGACTATAGAGGTGACCTCTCAATTTTCAGCTCTGCCCTGACAAGTGCATAATTAAAGAACCTCAAAAAAGGTTTGATTTTTAATTCTGTAATTAGGTGTATCCTGTGTCTCTCCTCTGCTTTTTACAGAGAACTTGGTATTGTGGCTTAAGGGGGAGTCTAATTTTACCAAAGTCATTAGAGTATCATATTATTCGACTGGTTTGTAGTAGGATTTTTTAATAGCTTGACTGTGTCAAAGTGCTTAATCTAGTTCTTATCCCTGGAAGGTCTCATTACAGCTTTTCATGCTACTTATTTTGCATGGAGGTGATTCTTCTAAAAAGATCTAGATGGGTGAATAGACAGCAAAATTCACTTATCTACCAGTCTGAGGCAATAACACAGAAGTTACTGTGGGAGCAGCTTTGTGGAATGGGACCTGGGGGTCCTGGTGGACAAGAAGGTCAGTATGAGTGAACAGTGGGCTGCTGTGGCAAAGAAAGTCAACGGGATGCTGGGCTGCATCACCAGCAGAGGTAAAGAAGTCATCAACCCACCCTACTCAGCACTTGCCAGGCCACGGGTGGAATAGTGTGTTCAGTTTTGGGCCCCACTATGCAAGGGAGATGTGGGCAGGCTGGAGAGGGTCCAGAGAAGGGCCACAAAGATGATCCAAGGACTGGAAAGCCTGGAAGAAAAGGCTGAGAGAACTCAGTTTGTTCAGCCTGGAGAAAAGAAGGCTTAGGGGAGACCTTATCGCCATGTTCCAGTGTTTAAAGGGTAGCTACAAAGAAGATGGAGACTCCCTTTTTACAAGGAGTCACATGGAGGGGCAATGGGCACAAGTTACTCCTGGGGAGATTCCCATTGGACACAAGAGGAAAATTTTTCCCAATGAAACAAATCAGCCATTGGAATAATCTCCCCAGGGAAGCGGTGCATTCCCCAACATTGGACACTTGAGATTCAGCTGGACAGGGTGCTGGGCCATCTTGTCTAGACCGTGCTTTTGCCAAGGAAGGTTGGACCAGATGGTCCTTGAGGCCCCTTCAACCTGGTATTCTGCAGTTTTATGAAGTTAGTGAAAATCTGGTATTTGAGACTTGATACTACCAACTTCTCAAAATTCTTTCCTGTGGAAGTTTTGAAAGTGCAAACCCTAAAGGATTATACCTCACCGATGTATATTCTGGCAAGTAGCCATAGTGGGTGACAAAAGTGAGGATTATCACAATAAAGGGCATGTTTTGGTATTTCACTGTTCATTTACTGCAAGTATGTGGGAGAAAAAATGGAGCAAACAGGAAGCATCTGCTAAGGGGAAGTTTTTTTCCGTTAAATCCATTGGCCATATGTATCAATAGTAAACCTCTTACACTGTGCTGACCAAAAGTAGGTCCACTCAGAAGGGGAAAGGAGAAACAGCCCTAGAAAGGCTTTCAAAGGCAGGTTAGCCTCTTCATTCATTTGCTCTTACATGGATATAGCCCCATCTACTACATGAGCAAAGTCTAAACAGCTCTTCTATGTGAGAGATAAGGAGGAATTTAACCAAAATACTCCTCTAGAAATGCTTTCTATGTAATCATTCAAGATGCACTTCAAGTTCACTCCAAATTCATTGGTATAATGAGCATGAAGGCCTAAAATCATTCACTGAATAGGTACCTGAAAACTGTTTTCTGCTATACCTCTTCTGAGAGAACACTTTCAACCTCAACACCCTTGTTCTGGATTTTCTTGCTGTTGGAATGGTTTGTTACAGAAACTGACAGGTAGTGCTTTGGATTTCTCATGAGTTGCGATTGCATTCATTGCACATGCTTTTTGTAATACTTACAGATCTATATATATAAATGATTATAACAGAGGAATCTGTAAAACTTACTTAGCACTGGCATTAAATTCAAGTTTAGAATAAGTGTGAGTTGTGTAGCTTGGTTAAATTATGAATCGATATTCATCATCTGCCATCCTAACTCTTTAGTGAAACAAAGAGATTCAGTGGTTCTATATTTTAGACAAGATTAAGCGATTTTTTTCTGCTAATTAAGTACATTACTATCACCTTTTAATAAAAATCTTTGCTCTGAGCAGGGTACAGGGCAGAAAACATACTGCAGCTACCAAAGGAAATACGGTAAGTGATTACTTGTACTTTTTCTCTTGGGCAAGGTCCATGAATTTACGACTTTCTCATATTAATAAACAGAATTAACAGCCTGGAAAAGGAATAGAGAAAATCTGCATTTTTCCTTTCCACTTACCTTTGCCAGTTGTTCATGAATTTCTAATAAGCTTGGTCTGCTGATCTTATTCCCACTGATGCTGCCAGTGTTTCTGTAATAATCAATTTTGGGAACTGGGTCCACTGTGTTATGGCCAAAAGTTTGCAGGTAATACATCTTACTGTGAGTATCATAGGGGTGTAAACTAGCTTCTGTTTTCTCCCCACTTGGAAGGAAATTGTCATATAATTCTCTTTTTCCTGGCCTGTAACTGATTCTCAGCCTGTTATGTGCTTCGTCAGTAAAAGACGTTTCTTCATAATGCGGTGGGTCAGAGCCCACATCCTCTTGGGACGTTTCATTGTTGTCGTGGCTTTCATTAATTATGTTAACTTGAAATCGATTTGCATTTGGATCCAAGAATACATTTGCTGAATTATTCATTGACATCTTTGGGGATGCTCTAGCCGGAGGTCGGTGATCCGTTTACTCTTCTGTGGCAGCAGCTGGTTAGTTGGAGGGACAGCCAAGGCTTTAGTGCTGCTGCATGTGAAACCTTTGCTCTTTGCGTAATGACCTTCTGAGAATTTTTTCTTGAGATGGCCCAGCAGTCTTCCTAGGGTTGTCTGCTGTGTTTCTGCTATAAAACACATTAAACAAAACATTTCTATTAACTTGCACAGTTAAGTTTTCCACCATAAGCTCGCCCCTGCCTCACCAAATATCCGTGAGATTGTCATCCTATGACTAAAATAGTTGAGCCAAAGACTGTTTTTGTGGGGACGTTTCCATATGTGACAGGCGCACTCCACCCCTTACCCAAATTAGTGGTAGTTTGGTGCAGGCTCCGGAGGAGGTAAAGGCCTGAGCCGAAGCCGGGCCGTGAACTGCTCTAGTTTCTGTCCTCTGAAAACCCACAAAGGAGCAGAGTGACACCGTGAGCATCGATGCACATCAGCTTGGAACACCGATCGTGCGATGGACACCGGAGTAGCGGGTGGCTTTTCCAGGACTACGAGCCAAGCACCTCACCCCATGACTACGAGAGCTGCAGTGAGCCTTCCCTGAGCCCTCGCTGCCGGGCAGCCTGGCTGCGTGGCGGTGAGCTCCCCTGGCGCCGGGACGCCTCTCAAGGTGGATCCTCCAGGCAGAGAGACCTTTTCCCACCCGCAGATCTCTGGTGAGCGACCGATACCACGCATAACCTTGTCGTAGGGTGACTTTGATTTTGCCTTGGTAGCTTTGATTTGTACCTTGGTAGTTTTGAACTGTTGTTCAGATGACTGTGCTGTACAGTAGTAGGGTGAACCTTGCCACCAAACTTCATGAAGTTGCACTTTTACAACATCGTATTAAACCCGCTTTTGCTAATACCCGTGACAGTGATTCTTTAAGGGATTTGAATCACCCATTTGCGACAAATTGGTGTAATCAGCAGGATCCTAAATTGGGATTTGTGACACCATCTATGTAAAATGGGCTTTGGATCAGATTCTGAGTACTTAAAATTGATTGTCAAATATAGAAATTCTTCTAATAATGCAGTGCTTAATTAGAGCCAGTGAAAGTGTAGGCAGTACAAGGGATGTGATGCAAGATTCCATGAATTCCATTTACTGTTTATGTTCCACTGAAGCGTTATGATACTGTGTGCATTTCTTTCATAGTCTAGAATTAAATTTACGTGAAAATCTTGAATCAAATACATTATTTTAAATTAACTATGAAAGCTAGGCCTTAAGTTTTCAGTAGTTCCAGGATGGTTACAGTTTATGAGCAGGCAATTAAGATATAGCAAATTGTTCACTTTTTTATGTAAATAAAATTATTATAATATGAAGGAATAAAGAGACAAACTGGACCAGATCCAAAAATACCATTGGGGTTCCTAAATTATAATGGAAGAAATAAATTACTATTGTAACATAGAAATTACTGAGAAATATTAACAATAGTCCTAGGCATTGGAAAGTTCATAGAATTTTACACTCAATTTTACATTTGTACGCACAAAACACCCTTGAAGATGATCAGGAAGCAGTTGTACCCAGTCATAGAACCATGCAGGCTGGAAGGGACCTTGGGAGCTTATCTAGTCCGACCTCCCCATCAAAGCAGAGGGGACATTGAACGTAAATCAGGTTACTTGGGGCTTTTACCAGTCGGGTCTTGACATCCTCCAAGCACAGATTCCACAACCTGCCTCATCAGCCTATTCTAATACTTAATTGGACTCAAAGTGATTTTTTTGCCAGGTATATCCTGCTGGAACCTTCTGTGTGTCACTCTATGACCATCATCTCTCACTCTCCTGAGAGATGATGGTCATAGAGCTGCTGTGCACCTTATTAAAGAGCATGGCTCTGCCTTGTCTATAACCTCCTTGTAAGTATTGGGGGAGCTGCTTGTGGTCCCCCCGTGCCTTTTCTTCTGGTTAAACAAGTCCTGTTTCCTTACAGGCAAATGCTCTTCCCCCTGACCATCTTGGTGGCCCTCCACCAGACACACACACCTTTACCAACATCTTTCTTACACAGGCAAGTGGAGGGGACAGGTAGGCAAACTGAGAAACTGGGTTCTGTGTGCAGTCTGATAAGTGCTGAACAGAGGGGAATGGCCACTTGGCTTGCTCTACTGGCTGTGGTCTTGTCAGCACAGCCCAGGGCACGGTTCACCTTCATGGCTGCCAGGGCATGGTGATGATGCAGCCTGCTGCTCACCAGGTCCCTGCCAGGAGAGTTGCTCCCTGCTTGTGAGGCCCCAGCCTGAATGGTACAGAGGTTTAGTCGGTCCAGGTACAGGATTTGCATTTGTCCTTGCTGAATGTCGTGAGATTCCTGTTGGCCTGTTTCTCTAGCCTGCCTAGGCCCTTCTGAGTGGCAGCCCATAGAGAGGTGAACGCCTGAAAGCTGTACAATCTGCTTCCCACCTCCACTTCCCACAGAGAACCCTGCAAAAAACCAAGCAAGAAACAAAAACCCCGAGAACAAAAGAGATACTTTATGTAAGGCCTGTAGTGGGTTGAGTACCTTTGCAGCAGCTTACCAGATGGCCTAGATGGCCCTGCAATGAGCTAGAGAAACAACAGCAACCCGTACGTCGCGAAACCCTTCGGAGAAGATAAGGGAGTGTGACCGTACAGACCTGTGTAACTCCGTAGGAGTCCAGGTCTGGTTGAACTGACCGCAACAGAGCATGCCTGCACATTGAAACTCTGCGGTCTATGTAAAGCAGAAAGGTTTAGAAACAAAATATATCTATATAAACGAAGGCATGAACTGAAAATCTGGGTATACTGGAGGCTTTTTTTTAAGTTTTGTGCATTCACAAGAGGTTGGACTAGATAACCTCCAGAGATTCTTTTCCAATTTAAATTTCTCAATGATTTTGTGAAATGCATTTGGCCCTTTGGCACTGAAAGATAAAATACTGCATCAATATTTATAGCTCAGCAATGTAAATTTACTCTAAAATCGCATATCAAAATTATAATTTGAAGAGCCGATAATCAAATGTCCTTTCTCTTCAGTATGAGATACAGCTAAAGCATATTTTCTCACTTCTTCCATCAGCTATAGATAATATTCTGCTGTCACTTCTCTGCTATGACACCGCTTTATAACCCCCTCATTTTTACGTTCGTTCTCCTGCTTAATGTTTTGTAAGCCTCAGAGCAACCTATTTGTTTCATTTATTTTACTTCTGCTGGGTTTGGATGATCAATTATTACTAGTACACATTTCTGATCATAGACAGTGTTCTGCTTCCTTCAGCCTTTTCAGGCTGTAAGGAACTGTTTCATCTTCAGGCATGAAGGAGCAAAACCCAATCTTTTGTTACTAAGGTCAGTGAAACTAGGTATGTTTCCGTCCCCACGACTGAATGAAATCCTGATTCTTTGGTGACAATGAGACTTTTGCTACCAACTAAAACAATTCTGTAATTTCACCATCTTATTTCCATAATATTACTATTTTGCTAGGAAAAGAAAAGTCTCTTACCTTTCTGCTGTTCTTGAAAATAATACTTTGATTTTCACAGTGCATTTCCAGAGGTCTCTCAACTCTTATTTGCCATTTATTTTGTGTTTAGTATTCTAGCATTACGCGTAAATAATCAAGTTTACCTTACTCAGGATAATTTAACTTACCATTCAATCCTGTGTTTTTAGGGAAGGACAATCTGCCTCTTTTATTCATGCATATAGCGTGTCCCTCTCTTTGAGGCATTACAGACTCTACCTTATTGGCCAGATTTTTCTGCTGCTTAATACACTGAATCACCCATCCAATCCCTCTCTTTCAAAACATTTCTAGATGGAGATTTAGAGAGGCATTCTAGCTTGTTAACAATTAACCAGAAAATGTACCTATCCATTACAATTACTGGGTTTATGGTATTGCAAAATTTCTAAGGAGGCCTGAAAATACTTTTGTTATCTCCATTTCCCTCCCAGCTATGCCTGATTCTGTGCACAGATCATGATCTCTCTGGTTTTAAGTTCTGCATATATAGTAATGGAGATGACAAGAGTTTGGGCTTCTGCTCGGCGCATTTTATGCGGAAGAGATTCCAGTGAAGTCAGCAGGAGCAGTCACTGGTGAGTGCCCTTGTCCTACATCTGCTTTGGAACCATTTGCTCCTAATTCCATCTAAAGTTTTAGCCCATATATTTAAGGAAAACCTTTGAAAAATTATCTCTGTATTCTTTCTGGGAAGGCCGACTCCCTTGTCTTTTCGGGGTGCAGATAAGGACGGGCAGAACACGATGAAGCTTTGTAATCGTAAGGGAATTTGATAATTGCTTCCAGCGATAGATCGGGTGAAGAACAAAAGTAGTAAGGCAGTATTGGGGTTCTCTGGGTATGTTTGCTGTGTAGTTTAGAGATAACTGAGCTATATTTAGCGCAGGTAACTGAAGTACCCTCAGCACTCTAACCTGACAGCACAGAGCTCAGCTGTGATTAGGTGTACGGAAAGAGAACGGCGGTCTCAGGTCTCTGCGGTGGATGATCCTATCCAGCAATAACAGATCACGTGGATAAGCGTACTGATACCTACCTTTGATTTTGTCGTTAAGTTAACCAGGATAAATGCAATATACTGAGTCTCTGCGGGTCTGGCATTTCTTTCTTATGCAGAATCTGAAGCAGTTCTAAAGCTCTTACCTTCACAAAATCATTTATGTTTTATAATTCAAATGGACTGGTGTAGATTCGTGTTGGCTGTTCCTCTCTCATATTCTTCAGACAGGAGATTCATGTCCTTCCCTATGCAATCCAATATTTCATGTTCCAAATGGCACTTGAGGTCTGCTGTTCCACTGGCTGCCTCTGCCTAGTATATAGGGCAAAAGGGACAATGTGTGTTTTTCAGAATATGTGCAAAAGAAACCAGCTGCTGTAACTGATCTCCTTGTCTTTGCTCCTCGTTGCAAACAAAGCTGTTTAGCAAAAGTGACAGTGCTTAAAATTCTAATGCCAACCTTCTTAAAAACTGAATTGAATTTCTGTCAAGTACTGTCACACTTGCTAAACAACTGTGTGTATGAGGGTGACCTTGAATGCCCAGATTTGAGTCTCTGCCTTCACTGTTAGTTCTTCCACCTTGACAGGATCTCCTCTGACCAACTCTTCAGTCTGACAGTGCAGATCATACACCGTGCACAGTTGTAGGGGCACAGACAAAAGAACCAGCTGCGGAGAGAGGCTGGAGAGTACAGAGATCTCCAGTCAGCTCTGGGCCCCTGTCCCTTTGGAGGGCTGCGTACAAACGGGTACGCTGCATGGCTGTCTCTGCTTTGTCCTGGCCAAGCCAGTGTAATTACTGCTGGAGCTGTGATCAGACAGTTTAAGATCCAGTTTAAACTGAATCATCCTCCGTAACCAAGTGGAGTGAAAAATAGGCATGCCTTGACCAATTCAGCTAGATGGTAGGACTGATTACTTAACATTTACTTTTTCACCTAGAATTTTTAACAGTATAGGAGACACCGGACCGGGGCTGTGGTGGTGCTGATTCAGACTGGAATTCTGAGCAGGTAATATATTTTGTATTGCTGGATGTTTGTAGAATCAAAAATTGCCTTAATGATGGTTGTTTCCCTTCCACCGATTGTGTTTGACTTTCTGTTGCTGTCAAACAGGAGAAGGGAGACCTATTCAGAAACTACTGTCATGTGAGCTACACACTGTTTGCAGAGGACCACAGCAAGTTGCACACATGAAGCGCCTTTCGAGTTTGCGACAAATATTTATTTAACAAAATGGATGCCACCAACATATCTCCAAAATGCAGGTATGTACAACAAACGTAACAACCGTTGGTTTCCAAAATGAAATCAACATCAACTTTAAGGCAGGATATTCTGTGAGTTTTCATGCAAGGGCATATTCAAACGTTCCTTTATCCAACCCCTCAACTTCATCTTCCCACGTAGAAGAAGGCATACTGCTATAGGGGTCTAGCAAGATTTTGAAGCATCTGATAATTAGAAGTCCCAAGAAGACGCACAAAATCCCCACAAAGGCAAAGCCAGTTTTTTGCTCTAAAGTCAGAGGGAAGGCGGACATTTCGTTGACACTCATGCTGGCTGAAGCGTTGCTGCAGTAATTACTGCTCATCATTGGGCATCACATCCTGGCGACTCTGCGGGATTTTCACCTCTATTGCTTCTTCACCTGCACAGACAAGCAGAGTCAGTTTGGTTAGGTCTGTGTGGGGTGTGCATATCTGAGCTGTAGCATGTGAACATTTGGTAATGAAAACCAGCTTGGATTTTAGTAGTGTCCCATTGTTTTTTCACATCCAAATTAATGTGATAGAATTGAAACTTTTAGCCTCTACACACCATCCACTCACTGGCCTCTGTTATGAGGCAGCAAACTCACCATTTTCTGCCTTTCTCCTCAAAACAGAGCAATTTCAGCACATGGCTGTTGCAAACAGCATTTTCTCGGGCTGGGCACAAGCTTACAGATTCTGATTTGGCAATACTCACCAAGGTCTCCACCTGGATAAACCAGTATGTTGTCTGAAATGGCTTTACACCTCTGCCCTTCATCTAGTTAAACTCACATTGACCTCAAAGGGAATTTCACCCAAATTACATGGATTTTGCTTGTCTAATTTAGCTTATAAATCCAAATTACTAGATCCAACTTGCAAAATAAAACATCGCGTGTGCAGTTTTAGTGAAGTCTTGGGCTCCATACTGAGGAAAAAATGCTGTGTGCATTTTGAGCTTGTAAGAAAGTGAGCATATTGGTAAAGTTGCCCCTTCACCTTCCTCTATAGTCAAGTGTCCTCTCCTGTGTATGAGGAAAGATTGGTTGGAGGTAACAGAAGTAAATTCCCTTCCCCTTCATCTTACTTTCTTTTGTTTCTTCTCCTTGGCCTTCCCTATTAAATACACACCTATCCTGCCATTTTTACATGCAGAGGAAAGACTGGGTCTGAACATGCTCCTCGTGGAGCTCAGGTTCTGACCCTGATGTGTGTCCTATGGAGGGAGGATGCTTGAGCATCTCTGCCCTGCCATTGCCACCAGGACAGCTCTGTCTGTTTCCAGCCAGGAGTGACTTTTGGCTTTTTAAGGTGATCTTATGTCTAGATTTTAGTTGGGGGTGGGAGTCGTTTTGATTTAGTTTAGGTTTTCCATCAGATGTTGAAATCCCGTCTTTCTTTTGTCTCTATGGACAGCAGGAGAATTGGAAGGACTGGGACATCGGAAGTGCCAAAGGACAAAGGCAGTTTTATTCCAAGGTTGGAGCTTGAGGATTTTTGGCTCTTGTTAACACCTATTTAACTAACTTACCTCAGGGGAGAACTCGTTTTGTTAACAATTCAACCGTCTTTCCCCTTAGGGAATTCCCAGCATCCATTTATTTCTTGGCAGAGTAATTAGGCCACTCGGAGCTCTGTGCTGCCATGGCTACCCTGCTTCAGGTACCTGCGCTGCTAGCCAGTCTGGAGGCAGCTCCAGCATCTCCGCTCCGTACTGCAGCCACGGCTGACAGTAGCCATGGCCTGAGCCAGCCTACCATTAATAACAACAGAAAAAGTGAAAATAAGATTTGGTATCCCTGAGAAGACGGCAATGGACAGAGCTTTTGTCTTGTTCACTGTCTCCTTTCTCACTTCAGAATTTGTGGGATATTTGAATATTATCCTAAAGAATGAAAATTTTAAAGCAAGGATTAAAAGGGCAAGTCTCTTTCTTTTCTCAATAGCCCTCAATACAGTAGGTATTAAATAATACAGTTTCCTATTACAGTCTTTACACATTAGCCAGAGCCCAACTGCCACTGTTCTGTTTATTCTACAGGGCTGTGTATGAGATTCTTCCTTGTTTTGAATGATATTCAGGTCTTTGGGTCATGCTGCTTTAATTCCTGTTAAGTTAGAGAAAAGATGCAGATAGAGCCTATGGGAATTAGAAGTAATGTCAACATCAGTATTTATTTTCTGAAAATATATCATAGATAAAGCCCACCTGCTGTACGGACTTTCACTGGGCATACTTCCAATTTTTCTATTAAGTTTGACCTTATGTATGGAAAAAAAAAAATCACAGAAGGTTCAATATCACAAATTAGTGTCACAAATCAGTTGATTTGAAGAAAAGCCAGTCAAGGAAAAAAATTACCTTGCAAAAGTCCTAGGACACTGGACTGTAAAAATTAAATTAAAGGCTTATATGGGAAAACGATAGGTAGACACTACCTGGGGAAAGCCAGACCCAAACCCCCCGATTGCTATCTTTAAAGACATGGGGAGAAACCTTAGGGATAGGCTGGCCATGGAGAACCCTGCATTTGAGCTGAGCCCAGAGAAATACGTCTGCGTTTGAGGTGACATTTCTTCAGCACAGAATATGACTTTCAGTCTTACTGATTTTGCAGGTTACACACTGGAATTAGTGGGATTTGTTTGTACATGATGTGCTTGTCAGGAGGCATTGTGGGACAGATCTCTGTGCAAAGCCTGACTGAAACACGGAGCGATAGGAAATGGGTATCTTAGTTGGCAAGAGTTTGGCTGAAACACCTGCCTGAGAAAAGAGTGGGCATCTTGCTTGGGGGGAATTGGTTCTCGGAAGCTCTAATATGCAGCTTTGTGTTCTTCTCTTGTCCTGAATTTCAGGAATTGTAATTGAAGCCTTGAAGTTCCCTGAACGTTTTGCTCTAATTATGTATCCCCAAAGCTGTGGTACCAAGCCTGGCCCTGCGTGCCTTTTCATGGTTTTCACCTTTTAGCGCTGCGTGCAGGTTAGATGTCCTCTCCCAGTCAGTCAGATCACCTTTCATTTGCTTTGCTGCAGCGTGTGTGTCAAGTCGTGAGTCAGGAGACTCTGAATACTAACTAACATGGCCTGGGTCCAAGAATCCTTGATGATAACCTTTAGGGCAGTATGATGGGGACAGGCATTATATCACTTCACATCTGCAGAGTCATTTTGTAGAGGCTGGCCTCAGGCTGATCTCCCCTGACTCTTTTTTGTAGGTCAAGACTCTACTCATCCTTTGATTCATTGCCCGTATAAAAACACTGGCATAAAGAAAGGCTCCTTAACATCCTGCTGTGACATAAAAGGCCATTGGAGGCCCTTGTGAGGCCAGAAGAAACCGAGTCCTAGAGAAAATAAAAATGAGGAAACCAGCTTAGCTCATAGACTGCGGAGGTAAGGAGAACAGAGGTATGGGCTGGGGGTGCTGGCTGCACCTACAGAGGGTGAAGGGGAACACCATGGGCACTAAGTATTAGGAGGCAGCTGGATGAAAGATGCTGAAATTCTTATTCTAGCATCATCACCAGCCCAACTCTGCTGATGTTTGGTGTGGACTGAAGATCCCAGCTCTGTGGTGGTTTGGGTGTCACTTTTTTCAGCCCTAGCCTTCACCCTCAGGTTTTCAGAGATACTGAGAAGATTAAGAAAGTAGCCAGGAAGTGTTAAATACTTCCTCACTGATCTTCCTTGTGTTTGGGGTTCAGTCCTTCCCTCACAGAACCCCCTCCAGGGTTTTTGAATGGCTTCAGCACTGGAAGTGAGTACCTTTAATGTCTGCTCAGGCTGGGAGTATTCAACCTCTTGGCGTGATTAAGCCTCAGGTGCCTAAAAACTCACTTTATAAGCGACAGTGTGTAACGAAGTGGACTAAACTGGTTGCCATCTGTTCTCCCCTTGGATGTCTGCAGCCCAGCTGCTGGATCATGGATCTGCTTATTCTGAAAGTACTTCAAATAGCTTCAGTCCCGGGGTTTGTGACGGCAAGCCTGAATTGAAAAGGTGCAGGTGTGGTTAGGGACGTGAACAGGCATCCTCTGGGACTTTGCAAAGCACCTTGTGTGCACTTAACTATCTGGTCAAGGAAACAGAACTGTATTCCAGGAATGCTATTCCAGGAATTGGGCACAGGAGGCAGTAGGGTGAAAGGATTAGCAATGAAGAAGCCCTAATAAAATAGAAATCAGCGTGAATTTGGAATTCTCCAAAAGGTCTGAGCTGCCCGAGTTAACGACACGTGGCCAGAAATGCTGCAAAACCATCTCTGTGACCACATCGCCGACCTGTCATGCTCAGGTGCACCCCTAAATTGCTGGGGTGAAGCCTGTCTCTTCGGGGTAAGGTTTCTAAGACAATGTAGAGGCAGGTGTAGGGTAGGAAGGCCAGGGCGCAGATGCCCAGCAAAAGAAAGCAAGGCTAACTGCTCTGCGACCACAGCGAAGCCCCACAAAACCACCGTGCTGCAAAAGCAGTGCCTAACTCGGGGTGTAGGCAACACTTTTCCCCATGAACGGCATTCCCCCCGCACAGCAGCAGCCGGGCAGTGACACTTGCAGCCTTTGGACATGCAGCAAATTGCAGAAATGAGGTTTTATCCTTAGTAAAGACACAAGCCTGGAGTCTCCATTGAACAGGAGCTCCTGCGCTGTGAATTCACGTACGTGGTCTGGATTAGGGTAAGACGGAGAGGCAGGGAAATAAAGCGTTCAATAGCATGGCCCTCAACTTGGGAAGGTGGAGAAAGCGTTGCCCGCGTCCCCGGGGATGGGCGCTGCGGGAGGCCGGGCGCCCGCAGAGCAATTGTTGCTGTGGGCGCTCGC